>NC_056553.1:1190669-1200669 GCF_910596095.1 Thunnus maccoyii
ATAGTAGCAGGATTTCACTTCTTTTTCTCCTTCTTTACTCCAAATGTCAACTTCTCAAATCCATCCGTACATGTTGGAGCTGAACAACACATGGAAACACCTTAGCAACCACCTTAGCAACCACCTTAGCAACCAAGGCTACTGAACAGACAGCCATTTATGGGCATGTGCAATCATCCGACATATTAATAGAAAAGAAGTAATAATAATACGAGAACAAAAAGTTGAATCATTACAAGAAAAAGCTGAATATTACAAATATGAACATCTGAAATATGAGAGTGGACAACACCTTAGCAACCACCTTAGCAACAAGCTTAGGAACAACCTTAGCGACCAAGACATCAGCTCATCAGCAAGGTAGAAAAAACCGTCGCAATCAAAGCATTCAGAGCAGAATGAAGCCCTGATTTTTGACTTGAAGGCAGCATTTCTACACAGGTTCACCTCAAGTTTCTGAACTTTGAACTTGTTTAACATCTGACTGTATGTGATATAAATATGAACCCTTTAAATCTTTCTTTTCACCACTAGCCTGTTCTTAATGATTAAAAGGGGGCTGATGACGTCACTGATGATGTCACTTGAGTTAGCATCATTGGAGCTGATATATATGAGGCTTTTATCTAAGGCCAAGTCCTTCTTATCATTTAATGATTTAGACGGGAGTATACATGCTTTTATCTCATCTCGACATGACCACTGTAAAGCCCTTCACGTTGGTTTTAGCCAGGCCTCCCTCTCACGCTAACAGTTGGTCCAGACTGCTGCGGCTCGTCTTTTAACACGCAAAAGCAAGAGCACATTTTCCCCGCGCTGGCTTCCCTCCACTGGCTTCCCTCCACTGGCTTCCCCTCCACTGGCTTCCCTCCACTGGCTTCCCTCCACTGGCTCCCCGTACGATTTAGGATTGATTTTAAGATTTTATTGTTTGCCTACAAATCCTTAAATGGGCTCCAACTTATCTGTCCGACCTTTTACAACCACACGTTCCATCAAGGTCAATCAGGTCTGCTGACCAGTTGCTGCTTCTGGTTGTCCCGACATCAGCTGAGATCGTACCTTTGCAGTTGTAGCCGCCTCTGCATGTTAGGCTGGCTCCAACACTGCCATCTTTATTCATTGGCTTTTAACTCACTATGAGAGTTGCCTTTCTTTGTCTTTTTGTCTGTTAAACTGATCTTTATGTTTTTATTGTGTTGTTTGTGGCTTTTGTTATTTTGATTGTACAGCGCTTTTGGTATTCTATTATAAACTAGAAAATCCAGAACTTGCTGCTGAAATTATGCAGTTAAACATTAGAAAAAGTTGAGATACTGTCCTTCCACGGCTCCAGAGATCAGGTACTGTATGTGAGCGATGCTCCTCTTTCTGTCAGACTGACAGCAGACCTGTCAATCAAACAGCGTCTGGGGAATGCTAAGTATCATGGCAGTAGTCTGGCAGCAGTTGTACTTGACCCAAATAGCAGGTTTTTTTTCTGACGCCTCGGGGAAAAATGTGAAATTCGCGGCATCAGTTCTGTCAGGAGGAAGGCTGCGAGCACCGATCTTCAACGTCTTGTTTAAAAAAGAGTTGTTTTACCATTTTCTTCTCTTTGCTCTTTGGTGTCAAACTGATCTTTCAGGCGTGATTATTGAGGAGAACAGAAGTACTTGCATCATCTAAAGAGCTGCACTTTTCTCTGCTGCTGCTGGTCGCCTGTGAAGCTGTTGATCCATGAAACGCAGCTGATTCTGCTCTCAATCACTGCAACTTGTTCTGGATGTGAACATGAAATATCTAAATGTAAATGTTCCTGAGAAGAAACTGAAAAAAAAGGAAACCAGAACAGAAAAATAAGGATCCTTTAACAAGGTAAACGGCTAGATTTGGGTTATTTCTGTGTTGTAATTTGGTCAGGAGACGTTGTTAATCCATTTTCTGATCTTTATTGTTTCTTTATCTTCTCGTCGAACCTTCCAGCAGGATGTTCTTACACTATCGGATATAATAACTTAGATTAAATTATTAGTATTGCTCAGTATTTATGTGGAAATATTGGAAATATAAGATCCTAAAACATAAAATGTCCCTTCAAAGTTTTTTTTAACTATGAAAGTTTTCTGAATCCATACTTTATGTTTGTCTTTCCACATACTAGAAAGACCTTGTTTCTACTTTATTATACATATAAATCAGAGACGAGGGCAGTGATTCAGGTCTGGAACCAGAATATGGATTCATTCTTTTCCAATTTAATTTTTTTGTAAGATTGACATAAAAACCGACTTAAAAAAACTCAAACACAGCAGCATCAACATTAACATCAATCATCCCAATTATCTCTTTTAAATATAGACAAAGGTTTTTGGTTTAAAGGACAACACAGAAGATGATTTACTAAAATCCCCACACAGATTCACATAAAATAAAGAAATGACACTTTCTCCTCCTATAACATCTATAAAGCGCATTAAAGCTGACTATGAGTCATTTAAGACCTTTTCTTAGAACATAAAGATATTCTGAGATGAATGAGAGTGCTGCTGTCTTCCCTGCTGTCACTGTGCGGTTGCATCACCAGCAAACGCCGTCGCTGCCAAAACAGCCCTGAGCGTTTACACAGCGCCCAGTCACAGCACCTGTCAATCAAACTGGGGGGGGGGGGGGGGGGGGCAGCGAGGAAGCTGGGGGATGCTGAGGATGATGGGAAATGTGTGCCTGTCACAGCTGCTGCAGCGATACTGAACATGACACAATATCTTTCTGTTTACCTGCTGCGTTTACAGACACATCTGGAGAGTTAGAGTTTATAAAAACACCAATAAAACATGATGAAGATGATAAAAATGTTCTAATTTCAGATTTGAGGTGATAGCAGGTTCCAATCTTGTGTTTTTGGTGTAAAGCAGTGACCAATATGATCCATTTCTTAACCATCAGAGATTTTTCTCTACTGTTTATATTGAGGTTTTTCTACGTTTAAAGTTTAAGTTTGGTGATATTCTATATTTTTCTTGTTTGTTTGTTTCTTGTAGTTTGTTGCTTAAAATCTACAGTGACCTGCTTGTTTTAGGAAATTAACCCCGAACCTTTTTTTAAACATGAAACTTTAGATTTATGAGCCGTTTTTTTAAAGTCTTCAGTAAGAACCAATGAAATTACACCATGATAAATGTAGTTAATCATAGCGGCCCGACAGCAATCACATGTCCCAAAATATTTGTTCGGATCACTGAGACTCGTGTTGAGTTTTGAAACGATGAGCTTGAGTTTCAGGAACTCTGATTGGTCCAATAATAAAACAGGAAGTGAGTCTTTAAGGTCTGGCCAAGGTTCAGCAAGATAGATAGATAGATAGATAGATAGATAGATAGATAGATAGATAGATAGATAAATAACGGATAAAACGTCAACTAGGGCTGCAACTAATTATCATATTAATCATTGGTTCATCCAATGAACAGATTAATCATTTTGTCTTTAAAACATCGAGTTTTAACGAGTTCAAGGTGACGTCTTCAGATGATTTTATTTTGTCAGAATCCCAGAAAAGATATTCACTTTATGATAAATCCTTGACTGGACTGATTTTGATTGTTAAAACTTTTGCTGATTAACTTTCTGTTGGACTAATCGTTCCAGCTCTACCACTAGTACTGTACAGAACCAGGAAGCTGGTGAAAACAACCTCTTATACGCCGTCTGCAGTGTCACATGATATTTGTGTGTGTTTGTACCGGTCGTAACAGTTGAAGTCGTCCAGCCAGCAGCCTTTCTTCACCAGCTCGATGGAGCCCGAGTTGTTCCTCCAGGAGGCGTAGCAGTGCGAGCGTTTGTCCTTCTCGCCCTCGCAGCGCTCCACTCCGCTCTGATTGGTCTTCTCGATCTCGTAGTTGACGTTGTAGTACAAACACTCCCGGGTGTCGGCCTCCCCATGGCTCAGTCCTGCGGCACACACACACACACACACACAGTTAGGGAGGGAAAGGTGTTTTTTTATTAAGCGATGACAACAACAGGGGGCGCTGTGCAGCTGCAGAGGCTTCAATAAGCCTCCCAGTATACGCTTAGCAACAATAACCACACACATAAACCATAAAACGTTCACAAACAGACACTCTCATCTAAGATCCGGAGTTAAAAGCTGCCGTGGGCGTCGACCCTGACCTGAGCCCCCCCCCCCCCATAATTCAACACCACTAACGCCACCATCAAAAACACCATTAGCGCTTTCTAATCACACTCATCTTATTAAAGCACAGACTGAGAAGAAAAGAGGCGGCATAATGAGCCCGACTGTCTGCCTGCATGCAACAGGTGAGCCGCGCTCTCAAAGGAAGCTTTCAGCAACGCTGTTGACATCTGGACAAAAGCCTGGACTGAAAAAAAAAAAAAAGTTGAGTCTGACTCTGTGGGAGTTCAATGAGGAGACTCTTCAGTCAATGAATCAGTCGAATGAAATGAAACGTCTTCTTTTTACAAGAACGAAGGAAAATCTCACAGAGTGATGGTTCGTATTTCTACACAGCAGGAGGGTTTGGACTCTTTAAAGACGCCTTTAACGGAGAATTACTTCTGCTCATGAGTCATTACTAACATATTTAATGAGTGATAAGTGACTCTGGTCTGGAAGAGGTCAAAATCTCCCTTTAAATGGTAAACTGACTGCACTTATATTCACCTGTTCATACACTGATGGCTGCCATGAAGGTGCCAACCTGCTCATCAGGATCTAATCTAAGAAGACATTCACAGCCATCAGGAGGATGGCTAATTACGGATTAGACATATAACTAATGTTGGTTAGAAAGTTTTTAATAAATTATAAACTGGATAATTGATCTATATCTATAAAACCAGACAGATTTACTGTAACTGCATTACTGTGAGATTTATTTTCCTTATTTTCAAAAGTGGAATTATATTTAGTGACGTCTGCTATGTGATTTAACTCACATCACGTCTTACAAGTAAAGCGGAAGACATCAGATATCATCTAAACTGATCCTGTTGTAGCTTAACAGTGTTCTGTTAGCTAACGTTATAGTTAGCTACAGAAGGACCTTCTATTCAGCATTAATCGCTCCGGAAATCTAAATATTCACGTCATTTGTTTAAAAGCGTAAGTTAGAGATTTATTTTTCTACCCTTTGGCGTTAGCTGTCGGTCAGTAGCTACTCAGCTGAAATATGACAGTTAGTTAATGTTTAGCAGAAAAGGGAAGAATCCATTTGCTAACTTTTAAAATATCAAAATAAAAAGTTCTATCTTTGAACGAGTGTACAGACATCAGAGAATGTTGACAGTTTAATTTTGTAGTTTGGCTAACGTCTGTGCAACTAATTAACATTAACTCTATAACTCCGTACACATAGCTAACGATGAGACGCCTGCTAGCAGCGTGGAACCGACCGATGTCAGATGTTGGTTCTCCGAGTCGGAACAGAGTTTACCAAAAAGCTTTTCTTTATCTTCGGTCATGTGACGCATGAAACAGAATTATATATGGGCGGAGTTTAGTTACGAGAGGGATTCAAATCAAATCTTAAAGATGTGATTGGATTGCTTGGAAAAGTGGGCGTGGCTTAGCGAATACAGCACAATGCGAGTGTTCGTGCCGGCTATTAAAAGATCTTTTTGAAGCTTCAGATAAACTTTTAAATACATTTTTGCACAGAAGGAGGACTGATTCCATTGTAAGGTCATTATGAAGGGATCTTCTAATGGTCAGTATGAACAGGAGGAATGATTACAGCATGAAAAACAGCTTTAATGTTCATTTGGGCTCCTGACTGTTGGTTTAAGACGTGAGAAGCTGTGAACCGTCCTTCAAACTGTTTTTAGTGTTTTCAGGTTCAGCTGATGATGAATCTGCAGAAAATATAAACACTGGAAAATGTCTTCTGCAGATTTTATTACCAGTGTTTGTGAGTAAAATGAGCTTCAATAAATCATGTTAGTGATTGTGTTTGATGGAGCTGATGATGATTGGTGCGCTGTGACACACAAACTGAAGAAGCAGTGATTTCTTCCTGCTGAGCAGCTCAACCTCAACTCTCTCACCTCCACCTTTAATCTCTTCCTCTTCCTCCCTCTCTCTTTCTTTTTCCCTCTTCCTATCTTCACTTTTTTTCTCTCTCTCTCTCTCCGTGTCCTCTCTCTTTCCCTCGAGAATAAACCGCATTCCTTCTTCGCCTCCCTCACACACGCAGGAAGGAGGAGGAGGAGGTCTTTTCAGGTAACTGGAGCTGCAAGATTTAAGACTGCAGGACTCTTCTACGCACACGGAGCGGCTACAGATCGTCCGTCATCAAAGAGCTTCGGATGCAGGAGGTTATGGGTGCCAGATGTGACCTTTGACCTCTGTGGTCATATGAGAATGAGGTCATCGTCAAGGGAGCAGAACTGCAGCTCTACACACAGTAGCTAAAGGTCAACAACACTGGAGATGTAATAATGAATGAATTTAAATTAACGACCTTTATACGGCTGCAACTAATAATCAGCTTCATCGCCACTTTTTTTTTGGTCATTAATCAATTAAGTGTTTCAACATTATCACCACACAAGAACATCAATATTAGAACAATGTAGCGAAATCCTGACACAAGGTTTTTAAAATGATATTTTCTGCACCTGCAGTTTGGTTCATATAAAGGAAAGATTCTGATCACAGGTATTATAAAGGTCAGTCAGATGAGCTGCACTCTAACTGTCCACTGTTCACTTCCTGCACTGGATATATATCATCCAACATGGCCATAATTCATAAGATACTGTCAGAACTGTTTAGTCAGTAAAATGTCAGAAAATAAGAATGAATGTCCACAGAAACATCTTCAAACAGCCAGGCTGATAATAATATTAAGTCAACAACAAGTCAGCAGCCATTTATCATGTAGTGCAGTAAAACTATTTATCTCTAGCACATGTTCTGCTTCTTGTGGTTTTCTGTTATTTATTTCCTGTTCTGATGTCGGATGTTAAACTTTAGGTGAACATACGTAGAAATGCTGCCTGCTTCAAACCTCGCCTGAAATGTTGTTTTTTTTTACTTTCCCGAGGAGATGACGTCAGCTCACCACATGCCCATAAACGTGCGTCCGTTTCTTTAATCATGGTGGCTAAGGTTGTTGCTAAGGTGGTTGCTAAGGCATTTCCATGTGTTGTTCACGTTGTCCGCTCTCATATTTCAGATGTTCATATTTGTAATATGCAACTTTTTCTTGTAATGATTCAACTTTTTGTTGCACATGCCCATAAACGGCCGTCTGTTCTGTAGCCTTGGTTGCTAACGTGGTTGCTAAGGTGGTTGGTAAGGTGGTTGCTAAGGTGTTTCCATGTGTTGTTCAGCTCCAACATGTACGGATGGATTTGAGAAGTTGACATTTGGAGTAAAGAAGGAGAAAAAGAAGTGAAATCCTGCTACTATAGTTTGTTTACGTAGCCTCCGGAGCCGGAGGAAGCTTCCTGAAAGCTGACCAATCAGAACAGAGTGGGCTCATCAGGAGGCGGGCCTTAAAGAGACAGGAGCTAAAACGGCCTGTTTCAGACAGAGGCTGAACTGAGGGGCTGCATAAAGGACCAGTAGAAGATAAATAAGGAGTTTTTAACTGGAAATCATGTAAAGATATTCCAGTAGAGCCCCAGAATATAAATATAGAGCTGGAAATGTGCAGAATATTTGTCCTTTTTAAGTAAAATAGAAGTAAATGAGAACTGTAATGTAATCTTAGGTTACTTTACACAGAAACAATGAGACAAGTGAGAAAGTGAAAGCACAGCAGGAGGATATAAAAAGGAAGAGAAGAAGAAAAAGAAAATAATTCAAAGTTGAAATCATCTTCAACATAAAAGATGAGTTGAAGATGGAGAGAGTGAAACAGTGACAGAGACAGACAGAGCAGCGTTTTGGCAGCGTTTACTGTGACAGATGTTACAGCCAATCTGTGCATTAACTGTCGCTAGGCAACAGGAAATGTGGGAGTATTCAAACCCCCCCTCCCCACCCTCACCCCCACCCACTTAACACCCACTCCCCCCCCCCCAACACACACACACAGCAGTGGTGGCTGGTGACTCAAAAAATTGGGGAGGACAGGAGGAAAACCAGCCCACAGCGTCATGTTATTTTACACTAGTTGGCTACTTATTTCCACTTTATGTTCAAGTTATGTTCTTATGTTCACATGCAGGCTGTGCAGAGACCTTTAGAGACCTTTGGGGGGGGGGGGGGGGCTCAAACTTAAAAAGGGGCACATGGAAGATTTTAAAACACTATACACCAACATAATTTCCAGCCTTCCCTGATGAATTAAAGCAACGCACATTCAAACAGAATGTAACATGGACTCTTTCAACAAACCACATCAAACTATATCATTGTCCCCCAGCCGATGGAATAAAACAATGCCAATAAAACAATTTGTTTCCAAAAACAAAAAAACCCTGAGTGGTGTAAAGGCTGCTTCTTTATAGACATTTAGCATATACATAAGAAGAAGCAGAGCTCATTTTATCCCTGCAGTGGTTCAGATGTGTGATTTTACCAACAAAGTGAAATTCAAATTTATAGTATTGTTCTATTGTGACAACAGATTTATGTTCTCATCAAAAACTGACAACATATCACATGATTTACACGTGTTTCCTGTGTATTTTCTTAGTATACAGAAATATATAAAGTAGCACAAAGCTTATAATGTGATACAGATCAGTGCTGAATACTAAAACATTCACAGATCTAAAAGTGAAGGTTCACATCAGAAAGTATTAATGCATGTATCAAATACATGACGTTCACACTCTGATCTATATGCACCACATACTGAATATAGTCTACAAAGCTGACATGTTAACATGTTATTCCAGTCACTTTTAGTATTTAAAAAGTCTGCATTCTAGTTACTCATATAAGGCTCAGCTTCAAAATGAACAAGAATGAAGACATTCTCACACGCAAGCAGTTGTCTTCGTTGTTAAATAACCAGTTTCACCGGGATAGGATTACTCCAGTGTTCATCATTCAGGATGTTTTTACAAACGGACCCGGAGATTACAGGTAAAAACACTGAATAAAGCTGTTTCACCTAAAAAAAATCAGTGTTTCTCCGACGATGTTTGGTGACCACCGGACTTCCTGGAGGGGCTGTTAGCCGAGCTGCTGCTAACGTTTGTCTAGTTTATTTCTCTGATAACTTAAGATCCAGACGTCCAATGACTAAAATCCTTCTTCCGGCTAAAAGATATAGTTAAAAACCACCTAAATTTATCATGAAACTGTGGCTTAAAAATGAATAAAAGTCCATTTATAACAGTTTGTGTGGAACAACCACAACGCCGATGTATTATCTTGTATGTGTGTAAGTTACTCTTTGGTAGACGCCATTGTAGCGGACAAACACAGCGCCGCCGTATGCATCTGGTGCGTGTTTACTCTTTGGTAGAGGAGGTATGACGTCATCGACAGGCGACCAAATGAAACGGTCCGTTACTTTGATTAAATTACAGATTTCTCTGAGTTTGAAAATTGTTGGAAACATTTGGGATAATGTAAGAACACAACTCAACAACATATATAACATAGGTCTAGTTGTTTTTACACATTTTAATGTGGAATAATTACGTATTATACCTTTAACACACACTTTCTCATTTAAGGGTTTTTCTTCAATACTGAAGACATTAAAACTATGAAATATCACATATAGAATCATGTAGTAAACAAAAAAGTGTTAATCAAACCAAAATATGTTTCATATTTTAGAGTCCGCTGTTTGCTTTGATGACAGTTTGTTGGAAATATCTGAACCAGCTTCATGTAGAAGGCGTCTGTGAGGTCCAATGATACAAGACCTGAGAGTTTCTTAGCATCCATGTTTAATTTAAAGTCATTGACTTCTTCAACTAGAGACGTTTCAGTGCTAAGATGTGATCTAAAACCAGATTGGTACATGTGAAAGCTACTGTTATCACTTAGAAATCTGAATAAGTGTTTGTATACAACTTTTTCAAA
>NC_056553.1:1205669-1268169 GCF_910596095.1 Thunnus maccoyii
ATGTTGGGTTTTTTTTCTTCCCAAAAACAAATAATTTTTAAAACATTTGTATGAAACAAATATTCGTATAAAACCCACTATTTGTGCTTTGCCGAATAATGTATTTGTATTCGGTCACACCCCTATTAACTACATCAAGCTCATAATACTTATGTACTTTTACTGCAATACTTTAACTACATCAAGCTCATAATACTTATGTACTTTTACTGCAATACTTTAACTACATCAAGCTCATAATACTTATGTACTTTTACTGCAATACTTTAACTACATCAAGCTCATAATACTTATGTACTTTTACTGCAATACTTTAACTACATCAAGCTCAGAATACTTATGTACTTTTACTGCAATACTTTAACTACATCAAGCTCATAATACTTATGTACTTTTACTGCAATACTTTAACTACATCAAGCTCATAATACTTATGTACTTTTACTGCAGTACTTTAACTACATCAAGCTCATAATACTTATGTACTTTTACTGCAGTAAAGTATTTCTTTCACCACTGTTATAGTAATGACTGTCAACAAGTCACACAACACCCTAAAACACTGTGATGGACCCTCATCAAGCACCTTTGAACACTGTAATCACTCTCTTTAATAATCCATTGATTGATCAGTCTATAACATGTTGAAGTCCATTTTTGCTTAAAATGATTAATCAATGCCAATTAATTTTTCTGTCAAATCAACTAATCAATTAATCTTTTAATCGTTTCAGCAGTGGAGGACCACCGTGTGTAGGTGTAGGTGGGGGGGGGGGGTCAGTGATGACGTCAACAATGAGTTTGTTAATTGATCTGTGATTTAAATCCCTGTTCTGACCCATCGAACCACGACTAGTTCACACACCGACTAACATCACCACCGTCGCCGTGTCAGAGCGTTCACTTTGTGGCATTTTTCCCATACAAGCGACGGGCGTTTCCATGGCGACGGCGGGCCTGTGAGGGGGACCTGAGACACAGAGAGACACACAATAACATCACACCACATGATCTGTGGGTGGAAAGGTCACACACACACACGGATAATATATATGCTAATCAGGTGTGTGTGTGTGTGTTCGTGAATACACACGGTGATGATGTCATACAGCGGTGGAAGAAGCATTCAGATCCTTTACTTCAGTAAAATTAGCAGCTAAATGTGGTTATAAGTGGAAATGTGTTCTCTAGCTGTCTCTAACTGGTCCCAGGTAGAGTTCTGAAGTGGGGGGGGGCATCCAATAATACTCATGATGGGACCATAACTCTACAGTATCTCACCTCCTACATGGTCACATAATTTAGTAATTAATGTGACACAACAGCGTTTGAATTGCACTGCGTGAATCATGAATAAAACATGAGACGCTACTTTAGCTGAATAGAAAGTTGGAAAAGAGGCTGACGAGCTGCCGACCGACGTCTCCTCCATGAAAAGCAGAATATGAAGTTATAACCGAGCGAGAGTCTGACGTGTGTTGAGGTTCTTAGAGGCTTCGGACTCGTCAACATATCAGCAGAGATTTAATGAACATGAAGGAGAAGCTTCATACAGAATAAACAGCAGATACTGTCAGAATCAGTTCAGATGCTTTAACCACATTAAACGTTATTTTCTGTGCTGATTTCGTTTGGAGGGAGTTTAATTAAAATAACTTGTTTATATTTCATGCATTAATCAGTTATTTCAGCACATTTACAGCAAGTGTTTAGTTTGTTTTTAGTTGCTAAAATCGCCGAGTGGCAGCGGAGTGACTTTACTTCAGAAACAGACGTGGTTCACCGTTCAATGCAGCGCTGGACACCACAACACCACACAGACAGGAAAAACATATCATCAAGGTCAGAAAAATACCAAACCGTCTGTTTGCTGCCCGCGCCGGTCCTTGCCCTCACTTTTTAACACAATGGATACTTCTTTAGCCTCATTTTTCAACGTGCAGTATCGTGACAGTGCCGTGGTTAAGGTCTGGTTAGGTTTAGGCATAAAAACCACTTGGTTATTCCGAGTAATTTGCAGGTATTTGACATTTTACAGAGAGGATGCTGCAATTTGGTCCAAATTATAAGAAAAAACTGAAAAAAAGTGATAAGATTCATTATATTTGTGTTGTTAATTTGCTAAAATTCTTAATAAATTGGACTCTTTACAGTTCTTTGACTGACAGAAAATACTCAGTGTGTAGTTTTATGTGTCAAACTACATATTAGCATATTAGCTTGTTTATTAAAAACTCTGTAATGAGCACATTTCCTGTATAATACCACATTATATAACCCTGTCAAAGAAATGTCCTCATTAGCTAAGTAACTACGTATGAACCTAAATATAATGAGTATGTATATTTTCTTAGAATTTGCACCAAAGTGCATCACCGTCTCTGTACAACGCCATTAAATACCTGCAGATTACTCTGTAAAGTAAAGAGTTACTGCATCAGCAACAATATGGTATAAAAGTAAAAACCAGAGATGGAAACAGCGTCATGATCACTGTTAGAAATGACGGACGAAACTATGAAAACACGAATGAACACAAATGTTCGTATCATAATCCATCAGCAGCTGTAGTATTGTTATGAAAAGCAGGACGTCACATTCTCACAGTGTTTCAGTCGCGTCTTCCAGCTGCAACAACTCACACCATCTAATCACATCACACACACATTAACATGTCTAAAGTGTGTGACCTCTGACCTCCTGTGCTTCCTTCATGATGTGGATACAGACGTGTGTGAAATGCAAATGAAACTACGTCTCAATATGTGTGTGTGTGTGTGTGTGTGTGTGAGCGACTTTATCATGCAAAATGACCACATACCAATTATTAAGAGCCTTTGTTCGCTGCAGACATGAGGGTCAGAGGTCACACACACACACACACACACACACACACAGGCATCTGGCAGGTCCGTGTGTGTGTGTGTGTGTGTGTGCATATGTTACTGGGATCAGAGGGCAACATATGAGATGCAAAGCCATGGGAACTCTTCACTCACAGACACATAAATCCATATTATTAATGCCTTTGTGATATCCACATCTCTTCCACACACACACACACACACACACACACACACACTCAGCTGTTCATCTTTTTATGTAGAATATTCATTAAGCATTGAGTTTCGATCTGTTTGAGGTGCCGTATTCAAACTCTACATTCATTCAGATGAAGACACGATATGATTTCAGGTCAAACTGGTGTTTTCTGATGAATTTCATCGGTGTGAGTAAGTTGGTGAATGTTCGTACATGCCAGGTAAGAACGAACCTGGTGTCCTTCTTGCATCCTCTTTCTGTATTCATGGGTTTATTTAATCCTAATATTACCCAACTTAGAAGCTCAGGACCCTCCTGGATAATGTAACCATCATAAAAGTTTACGTTCCGGACACTAATTTTAAATATTTCAACTTTGTTTCTGGGAAATCGTGTTTTTCCGTCATTTGATTAGACGGGTAGGGCTGTGATTACCACAATACTGCGGTCATGTGATGCCTACTGCAGGGTTGAGATCATTACCGTCATCACAACTGTCATATACGATGGTCTAATGTGTGTGAATGTTCTGTATGATGTGGAGGGAAAACCAGTAGCAGTACCCAAAATCTGAACCTCTATTAATCATCAGCTTTTAAGTTGATATGTTGAACTTGTTAGCAAACAGTTGTTTATTTCCACATCCAGCAGTTACGGAGCAACATTATCATTCATGTGGAGTCGTGTTTCTGTCCACCTGGTGAATGGATGGTTGTTTTGGTCTGATTGGTACGATTGCTGTGTTCACATCTGCCCAAATTGCATCGAGAAGGAAAACCAACCAGACTAAACAACTCGCCAAAAGTTCCCCTAAATTACAAAAAAAAGTGGTACGTTTAGTCAAATACTACACTTAAACCTGCAATAACTGAGTTTTTGTCCACAAGTTTTCCTCAGAAACAAGAAGTCAACTCAACACTGACATATCATCAGCTTTTAAGTTGACATGTTGAACTTGTTAGCAAACAGTTGCTTATTTCCACATCCGGCAGTTACAACATGATCATCACATTGATAATGTCAATAATTACTTGTGGGGTTCCTCAGGGTTCTATTCTTGATCCTTTGTAGTTTCAATCTGGTTAAAGCTGCTTGAAATGATGTTTTTTGTCCACTTGTTTTCAGCAGAATAGTCTCTAAACATGACTTCTGTCATATTATCAGCTTATAGAGTAGTTGTGGCTAACATGTTAGCAAACAGTTGCTTATTTCCACATCCAGCAGTTACGGAGCAACATTATCATTCATGTGGAGTCGTGTTTCTGTCCAATATTCACTCTCTTTTAGCTCTGTTTTTACTCTCTACCAACTCCTGAGGGAAATATCTGGCTCTTTAGCTGCTAAATGCTCCACTATGTTCACCAGCTAGTCTACAGCTAACTGTGTCTGCCTGCTGCGGCCCGAAACACCACAAAGCTCCGTAAAGCCGAGAGGAGCTGCAGAGTCTCTGATGATTCTCTGTAGGTTCATCACTACGAGACACAACCAACACGTTCAACACTCACTGTATAGATCAGACTGAGGAGCAGAGGGATATATGTCAGAGATGATTTAAGCTGCGGACTCTAAAATCAGTTTTCCTAACACATCGTAATCTCTGTTATTGGATGTTTCTTGCAGAATTGCACGCTGCGAGTCGTGATTAACTCTGACCTCAAAGTTTTTATGTCCACAGGTTTGTAGCTTTGACTTTTTTTTCAAAGAATATTTTCTAACGCAGTTGTTCATGTTTTGTTCTGATGGTTCAACCAGGAGAGAGATTACTGAGTGTCACTAACGTTGTTTATGACGGAGATGAACGAGACGTTTACTTCCTCTGTTGAAATGAACTAATTTCACTGCAAAGCTGTTTTACTACTGTTACCTACTCTGTTCACCTCTCCTCCTCCTCTCAGCCAAGTCCCAAAATGCCCCCCCCCCCCCCCCCCCCCCCCCCCCCAAACCCACCCACTCACACACACACACACACACACACACACACACGCCTCTATTTATAGCCACTCACAAGTCAACCTCAACACTGCTGTACCATTCTCTGTGGAAATGATAAGAGGAGGAGGAGGAGGGGAAAGAAAGAGTACTAGAGCTCGTCCTTAACCAAATCTCACACCCTTTCCACGCTAACACACACACACACACACACACACACACACACACACACACACACACACACACACACACACACACACAGCCGTAAGTGCCATCAATCACAGTGTGGTCGGCCGTGACAGCAAAGAGGGCTGCAGACAATAGAGTTGACCTCCAAGACAGAGGGCCTCATCGCTGGAGAGCGACAGAGAGAACAAAAAAACTAGACGACAGCATCTCTTTATTTCTCTGTTGTCTCTCTGTTCAGCCTTCATCCTCTCTCACTTTATTTTAAATTTCATGTACGGTTCGCTCGGAGAGAAAACATCTCACACATAAGGTCCACTTACTAGCTTTCTTTTTGAGATTAATACTAGAATTTGAATCCGTCTGTATAGTTGAGTTAATTATGTTTGTGAAGGAACAAGAAGGATGACTAATGTTTGAGTAAAAAACAGAAAAGCCTTCCTCATAACAGTCGAAGCCTCGTCTCTGAATCCTCGTCTTGTCCTGAGCTACTCTCTCTGTGATCTCAGTGTCCTTGCAGATTTCCTGTGTATATTTCTGTACATATGCTCTTTGCAGATTACACCAGCAGCCATCTGTTAGCTTGTTCACATGGGAACAGTCAACACATTCTGCACATATGCTCATTGTGCTGGAATATGAATTACAGCCAACATCTGTATATTTGTAAACCTGCGAGCTGCAAACAGCTGCAGCTCTGTGGATCTGTCAGCAGGCGTCTATTTAAGCTGCTGTGTAGGATACGAGAAAGAAAATGAAACCAAACACTTAGAAGTTGATAAAGAGAATACTATTATTTATCTGTCTGTGTTCCCACAAACCTATAAACCATAAAAACCCCAATCAAACCCAAAACCTTCATACAAAACCCCGTAAGAAACCCTAGAACTGCATCATCATTTACAAGACCACAGTGAATCATAGCTAGAACTCTCTGGCAGTCGCATATTGATAGAACCAAAGAACCTGCTTAAGAAGCAGCAGAATAACTCTTACATACTGGCTGGTGTTTGGTGTCACCTTTGCATGAGAGAAGCAATAAAGGCTTTTCCTTCTTTTCCTCCATGTTGTCCTCCTCTTCTAATACTTTCTCTTCAACTCACTGTCTCATCTTTGAATAACAGATCCACCAAGTCACTGGAAAAGGGCCTCAAGCAGCTTTCATATAATCCTATGAAAGGCTATGATGGTTGCCTTGGAATTAAAGGGCTTGATTTGTTATGTCATACAGGCGTGTTTGAAGGTGCAGATGCTGCAACAGTGTCAAGACACCTTGTGACCCTCTGTCTCTACTGTATGTATATCATATATGATGCTGCATTACTTGTAATGGAGTATTTTGACATTGCTGTAATGGATCTTTAACTGCAGTGAAAGATCTGAATACTTCTTCCACCAGTTAATGAATCCCTAAACTCTGTCAAGACACCCTAAAAATCAGTCCTTTGGAAACGCCTTCAGACACTGAGATGGACCCCCATCAAGAATCCCTAGAACACCCTAGAAATGCTGAGGACCTCCTCAAGAACCTGTTCAAGTCCTTGAAAAAGCTCTGCAGTCCTATCAAGGACACCTGAAACCCCTCCAAGTAGCCCTGTAACCGTTAGAAAACCCATACACCCCATCAAAGGACCACTGACCCCTGTGACATCCAGGATCCCTTGTCGAGGGGCCCAGGAACTAGAGGACACATAGCTGCCCCCCAGGACAAAGAACACCATCAATGCTGTCCTTCAAAAACACCTGAATCCACTTTAAACACTTTAAACCCCCAAATACAGCCCAGGAACCTCTAAAGAACCCCTAAAATCAAATTTGAGACCGAAGGAACACCCCTAAAATGACCCCTGGAGGACCTCACAAACACAGCCCCAACAACTTCAACTTTGCCAGAGAGAAACTACCAGACAGGACAACCAACACCCGTTTTTGTGCGTGTTGTTGTTGTTGTCCAGACAACATCTGCCCCCACCATCTGAAACCCCAGACAGGACACACTCCCAGACTGGGCCCCCGATCCCCGGACAAATGGCAGCGAGAGAGAGTCATTCCTCTGGTCCTCGAGGGAGAGAGAGGAGGCCGAGAGAGGAAACAAAAAAGTGAAGGGGGACGGGGGAGGGAGGGGGGGAGGGGTGGCAGTCTGGGCCCCTGGGAGCCATCAGTTTGTCAATGAAAGAGAGTCGTGGACCCTCCATCTGTCACAGCGAGGCTCCAAACTTTACAGCCGAGCAAACACAATGCAAACACAACACTCTGCCGTTTACTGTTGACATTCTATAACATGACCACGGAGCATGCTGGAGTCTGATTGGACAGTTTGAAAGGAAGCGAACATCCCTGCAGCGTTTGTTTGCGTGTTTTGATAAAGTGTCCTACGTTTCTATTGTTGCACAGTGAGCTTTGGGCCTAAATAGCACAAGCTAGATAACACTTTATCTGTCCAAGTACACAAACACACACACACACACACACATGCCTGCACAGCTTATCAGGTGAAACCTACTGTGTGTGTTGTCCCTCATGGTAACTGACTGCTTATTGAGAAACCTGATCGATTAGAGTCCCTCCAGGAAATAATTAACGCAAATTTCAAGAAATCTCCACAATATTTGCCAGAGTTTGTTTGCAATTTTTGCTGAATTATCACAACGTTTCTGCATGAAACGTCCAAATCAACAGCTGCTTGTGGTTTGGACCAATCGTGGCTTTTGGTGTGGTGCCAACAAACATGACGCCATAGACGAGCAAAACAATTCCCGAAATGTTCCCGAATGAGGTTTGATTCAGTGAGTCAGAAGACATAACAACATACCATTATTGATGATTTTATTTGCTGCTGATGTTGAGCTGAAAGTTTATTTAATAAAGGTTATAAATGGAACTCAAGTACAGTATTTCATAGAACTTTGAGTCCTCATGGTTCTCATGTTCAGCTGAAATATAGTTGTTTCTGTGATCTGCAGGATGCTTTTTAATCCAGGAAGTCATCACATATGACTCTTCACTGGTAGCAGTTTTTTAAAAAATTGCATTATTTTCTTTTGTTTGCAATTTTACCACAAAAAGAGACATAAAACATCACAAACTGTATCGCAGTTTTTAAGAAAAGCTGCTGCAGAATCAAACATTTTTGGCTGCAATAATCTGGGATTATGTGACCATCAAAGCATCCAAACCTGGTGAACAAAAAAACTTAAATATATTTACACTATGTGATACTTTTGGATATCAGTCTCTGACATTTCTTCACCCGATTAAAATAGAAGTGAGTGAAGAATTGACAGAACAGACTGGAGACAGTTTACAGAAGGATTATCACAGCGAGTCTATTTCAAATGAAGACTGGATAGAAACTGACAAGCAGCAAGAAAAACTGTGACTTTTATTTCCTGATTTTATTATAAAAATCCTAAAAGTCCTCCCAAAATATTCAAAACAACAAAGGTTTCACATCATTCTGTGACACAAAACCCATCTGCTTCATCATTCACAGACAAGCTCTCGTACGGTTTTAAACACGTTTCTGGTGCTTCGAGCTGCAGAACCGAGTGGAGAGTCTTCCTCTGGGAAAACATCTTTGTACACAATCCCCTGTTTGTCCAAGCTCCTGTAAAATCAATGTCTTACAGCTGAGTTTTACTGCAATATTCACCCAGAGATAGACACAAGGCAGCAATATTATAGACACATCAGGCTGCAAGATGCAACCTACAGAAATATCTTCATTATAATGATTATTGATCTCATAATGAATTTGAATCTGATTATTATTTGTTTTACATTCGACAGTTAAAACTACACACGTTGGGTGTTTTTATGGCGAGTTGTGGTATTTTAGGACTCAACATAAATAAAATAACTTAGTATCGCTTTGAAACGGCTTTTACACCTTCATGTAAAAATAAAATGGTCATACTTTATTTCACAGGGCTGCAATTTACTAATAATTTCTCAGGAAGTTTCTTGGAAATTGAATCTGATACTGAAGACGATAAATAGTTCTGAAACAGTTTTTGGTGAGTTCAGTTTTGATTTTCCTTTATAATCCATTTAAATAAAATCTGCAGAAAATGTCCTTGAACAGCTAAATAAAAATGTAAAATATGAAAAATCCAAATAATTTAAAAAAATCTTTCTTTGAGGTAACTGCAGCTGCGACTGATGATCTTAGTAGTTTTAAATCCGTGTTTTGACCCTTTGACTGCAGGATCTCTGTGCTGCTTCAGAGGAATTAAAATATGTTTGATTTATACAAGACTGACATGAAACACTGATGTGTAATTTTATATGTTTACTATTGAACTGAAAGCCCGTTAAGATGTTTTATCTACAACAATCAGACTGTTATACTAATCTGGTTGTAACCAGTTTATTACATATGGTTTTTATTTCTTGGTTCTTTAACTGCTGAGCTGCAAGTCAGAATAAACACGACGCTAGCAGCTCTCTGCTAATGACTTTTATGTGTTTCTCTGTGTACGTTTTGTATGTTTGCCAATGTGTGTGTGTATGTGTGTGTGTGTGTGTGTGTGTGTGTGTGTGTGTGTGTGTTACAGAGAGAGTTATGACAGTGGTCCTGCGGCAAACTGCTCAGGCTTAATCTATGAAAAGTCTCTCTGGACATTCAAACTGCAGTGAGACGGATCAGAGTCTGACGACATCATCGAATCACCATCAATCACCTGGTTTGAAACGATGCACAGACTAGATTCACCAACATCAGAAATATAGCAGCAATAAAAACGATCTCGTTTTCAGACTGTTCTCTCGGTTGTATTAAAACACCCTCTAAAGACTCGGCTGTTCGGTTTCTCTGGTACATTTTGTTTCAGGCCAAAATTAGCATCTTAATTACGGATGCACCTTTCTGACCAAGCTAGCTAGCTAGCTAGCGTCAGGGTTAGCTCCACCCTCTCGTCCTAATATGGTCACTTCTGGCTCCAAAAAAAACAAGATGTCGACGACCAAAATGCCAAAACTCAAGTCCACGAACCAATGGGTGACGTCACCATGGCAACGTCCGTTATTTTTATACAGTCTATGGTTCCAGCTCAGCATCATGTCTTGTGTGGAAAAACTTGAAAACCACTGAAGGAAATCCTGAAGTTAGAACAAATTCAAAACATATTTAAATCCGGGTTTCTGTTCTCCAGCCTGCAGGATCCCAAACACACAGGAATGTTTTATTCTACAACACATGACCGTCTTCTATTTATTTTCTTCACAGCAGAAAACACAAAGGAATCTCTGCAGGCCTCTCCCAAGGCTAACGATGTATATGTGTGCGTGTGGAGGTGGGTTATAATAAAAAAAAAACCTCAGTATTGATCGCTGAGAAAGCAGGTCAGCTGAGCTACAGTCGTATATTAGAGAAAGCAAAGAGCGTAACGAAACGTCGACACTGCAGCCGCCGGACATCCGAACTACACTGGAACATAAAAAAACATTCATCTGAAAAGAAACAAGACTGACATTAAAATGTTAAAATAGACAAGCTAGAAAATGATCATTAAAACAGAATTACAGTTAGCACAGTTAGCAGGAGTGCTGCTATGGAGGATTATTAATGACAAAACTGTAACATCAGTTATTGAACTATTATGTCCCTTATAAACAGTATAGTGTCATATGAATAGAAGACAATATATTTTTCCTGGATATTCTGGTTGAAAGAGGTGGGTCATATAAGAGTTTCTCATCTTTAAAGTCTGAAAGTCTGAAAAGGAGGTCGTCTTATATTCAGGTCAGTTCGGTGCTCTATGTTCTCAGCTGCCGACACATCGAGTCTGATTCCTCACAGGAAGTTACCTGAAAACTGTAATCAATTACTGATTACACATTTCTCTTTGAAAAACTGATTAAATTAATTAACTTTCATTAATCAGGCTTCAGCTCTGTCAAAGTCTCTAAAGGATCTTTCTGCTGATTTTCTATATTTGTCTTCATGTTTGGATCCAAACCAGCAGTGAACTGATCTACTAACTAGCACTACTATCTGATTAAAAACACGTCAGAGAGTCACAACGCTGCAAGTGCTGAAACAACTATTCAATTAATAGATTAGTCAATCAAACCTTTTTGATAACTGATTCATCATTTCAAAATGTTTTAAAGTAAAAAATCCAAACAATGTCTTGTTGAAGTTTGTCAAATGTGAATATCTGCAGCTTTTTCTTCTCTGAACATTGTAGTAAATTGAATATTTTGTGGTTTTGGACAAACACCTAAACTTTATAAAGCATGAGATCATTTCCTCTCAATATCAAAACAAACATCAGGCTTGTGACTTGAGACGTGTGTATAGAAGAGCTGCAGTTTACTAAAGTAACAATCATGTGTGATCTGCGTTTCAGCCATTTTCACTACTAACGGACCAATATGTCCCAATAAAACAAAGCACACGTCTTTGTCTTTGCGTCTCGTATCCTGACGTCTGACCTCACTTGTTGTGTTTGTTTGGCTGCAGGATGTTGTTGAAGCCTCATCACACTCCTAACGGTCTCATGATGCACCCCGAGCTAAAAAAAAACAAACAAACTCCGGCCCACCATGAGGTTCAGCTTCCTCCTCTGACTGATCACGTCTTCTAGCGGCACCATCAGTCGGGCTCACAGACAACGTTCACTACAGTTCACTATTCCATCATCGACTTACTGAGCAGCATCCGTACAATCATTCATACCAGCAAGAAAAACCAGAGTACAGAAATGACCTTTAGTTAGTAACCACGACGACCCGGGGAAGTTTGAGATGATGTCAGCGTGAGGTGACGTGTTGGACGTCTACATGGTGGATGGCAGCAGACCACCGTTTACTTCCTGCTTGTCATGGTCCTGACGGTTGAGTTGGGACATTTTTTTTAAAAAACTGTAACATTGTGGTGTTTACTGTTGCCATGACGATGAAGGTTGCGTAACTTTAAGGAAGTATAAACCACTTTTTAAGAGATCATTTTAACCTAAATCATGATCTGTGATGTGTCATCGTGGGTGTATATGATGTGTCGTGTGTAGCTTTGTATTTTTTATGGTGTGTTCTGTGTGTTTGTTTGTTGTTGTGCTGTTGTGTGTTTTGATTGTGGTGGACTAACTACGGATGCAAATTAGCTTCAAGCTAACTACGGCGCATTGCATCATTTATGCTTAAATACTGCACACTGTCCCGTTCAATAAATCAAAATCAATCGATCAATCTTTCCCCTAAACCTGACCAGACCGTCACCACAGCGTCGTCACATCATAAAACATCATTATTGTTTTACAGTGATTTGTTGTTTTTTTATGACGCTCCTCTGCTCGTTCTGACTACGGCCACTAGATGGCGTAAAACGTAACTACAGGTTGTTTTTTGATGTGTTGTTCATACAGTCAAATAAATATATATCAGTCGATTATTTAATCAGATTCATCATTTTCAAATCATTTCCAGTAAGTGTCAATTCTTACACTTCATTAATTAATACCACGTAATTATTGGTGTAACTGTAGTCATTTAGTCATTCGCAGCAGCTCAGCTGATCAGGTGAAACAATTACATTTGTCAATCAGTTTAACACATGAAAGAAAGTTTACTTTGAAATTATCACCAAATTATTTAAAGTTACAGACCTGTGAACTACAGCTCCGGGTAATTACTTGATCATTTCTCTGTAATTTAGTGCTAATTTCATGGAAAATAGAGGAAAAGCAAATGTAAAGTTTATTTCATGTGTTGAATTTTATGCTTGTCGACACACATTTTATATTTTCCTGATTGTAGGAAATGTACGGTGTCTCTATTTTCTCTGTAATTAGCAACAATTATTCCTTTCAGGGCACTTCTTGGAAATTATTCCTAAACAGGAAACTTGTAGGAGAAAACTACGACGTGGAGTTACATTCTGACACACTTAACGCAGAAATATGAATATAAGCTTTAAAATCATGAAGAGTCAGGAGGATTCATCCTCTGGTGAACATGAACAGTAATCCAGCTGCTAGTTGTCGACATCTTTCAGTAGAAAAGGTTTCTGTTTTATCTTTATTTCTTGCAGTCAGCTCTCCTCCAGCTCCTCAGTTTCTCCCCACAGATCTGCTCTTGACCCAGTCCCCCCCCCCTCCTCCTCCTCCCCCTCCTCCCTCCTCCTCCTCTTGACCTCATGTCATCAATCTTAGGGGAGCCGTGAAAAAAAAAAGGGCACTGGCCCTTTAAATCTTGCCTATGGGCAGCCCATCCCCCCATCGTGCCCCCTCGCCCCTCTGCTGGTGTTCAGGCCTGCAGGGAGCCGAGCGCTGAGAAGCACAACAACGCTGCAGATACTTTCTCACATTTACATCAAACAACACGACGAGTTAAAGTAGCAACACGTTCATATGTTGATATGTTGTCCATCGAACCTGCTGCATCATTTTAAACACGTTTCCCCCCAAATTCAGTCCGACACATGTAACATCTGTGAACTTACGGACCTCCAGCTAGAATCTGAAATAAAGTTTTTTGTGGGTTTGAAGAAGTTTCAGCTGATGTGATGATTCAGTCTCACAGAGAAACACCTGAACTACTGAAAACAGCCACATCTCTTCTTCGTCTTCTTCTTCTTCTTCTTCTTCTTCTTCCTCTTTTCAGTTGACAAACAACAAACGTGCATCACAGCTGCGTCTGTTAATGTTTCACTGCAGCTCAAATCATTATTCTATAATCCTTCAGTTATAATAATATAAGTTAGAGACGACAGGAAGTCCTTCATGAGTTCACACTGACTCACTGACTGATAATAATAATAATAATAATGAATGTCAGCATATTTGATAATGAATCATTAATTGCAGCCCAAGTGAAGACATCATGATGTTTAACTCCTGCAGTCGCTGATCAGAAATTTAAATTCTTAATATTGTTGTATATATTGTGTGTTTCTGTGTGTGTGTGTGTGTTTCTGTGTGTGTGTGTGTATGTGTGTGTGTGTGTGTGTGTGTATTGATCTGGAGGTAAAGTACAGCTGTGAGCGTTTTCCTCAACAGCTGATAAACATTCCTTTTGTTCTGACTGACCGCTGCAGCACCTCAGGACTCATACTGTAATATATATATATATATATATAATATAAGTAGAGCAGCATGTTTATCTTGACGTATTAAAAGTGACTACAGTGATCATTTAGAAACAATCTTGTCTGCCAGTAAAAGTAAATATCACCTGTTTATCATTAATGTGTGTTTGAGTTCTGCACCGACATCACACAAATACATATGAAGCATATTGAATATAATCACTATGATCTCACAGCAACTAAACAGAAATATTATAGAAATACCAGAAGAAGATTAACGGAGTTCCTCTGTAAATAAAACACAGTCAGCTGTTCTACACAGTCAATGTGATGAATTTAACCTGCAGAAACACTGAAATATGACATCACTGATATTAAAGAAGTCACACATGAGCTCCTGTATATCATGAAGCAAGCTGAGCTCACTAGCATCTCACTGTTGGTCACTTGCTCTTAGAAGTAACTTAAAATATTATTGATTCAACACCGAACAAGCATGAAAGTCACCACAGACGTCAAATCCACAGAAATATTATAGAAATATAATAAGAAAGTTAAACATAACAGCACAAAGTGTGATAAAGTCACCATCATCTCATTGTTGGCTAAAAGATATTAAGATAAGATAAGATATTACTTGAATTTTGTTGTTATAAAAATATGTTATAATAATGTCTTGGATCTGCAGCCTGATAGAGCTCAGTAATGTCAGTGTTGACTGTCACAGCAGTAACAATAATACAGACATACAACCGGAAATCACCACTGATCTCACTGTTGGACACTATTTTAGAAATATCTTGAGATATGTGTGGTTTTTATGCTTATTTTTCATGCAAAAGAGCAAAAATCCGCATCAGTATGATGGAAATATTGCAGGTAAAGTGGAAATGAAGCGTAATAAGCTCCATATTCAAACCAGTAGAACAGAAATATCACAGAACAGCCTGATACAATAATCTCACTGGAACCTCACAAAAACGTGCGCGCGCGCGTGTGTAGTATTTTTCCAGCACGCACGCGCACACGCCTCCTCTCCACTACTACGAGGCCACATGACCGAGCTGCTTCATTCATCCGCCCGCCGTGCGCCGCGTAGTAAAAACGCGCGCGGGCGGCACCGAGGAGCGCGTGCAGGGAGGCAAAAAAAAACACAAACATGAAATCTGTCCGGTTATAAAGAGGGAGGCGCGAGCTCCGCTGCCGCTCTGCTGATCGATTATTGATCCGCCTGCATGCCTGAGCAGACAATGGAGCTGCACACGCACGCACGCACATTCACGCACGCACACGCGCACGGACAGTGACTGCTCCTGCTGACAGCGAAAGCATCAAAACATGAAAACCAATCATCATCATCTTTCTGCTTCACAGCGATATTTTGTGCAGCCATGTTCGGTGCAACATGAGGACACTGGAGCGTCAGGATCCTCAGTCCACCTTTAATCTGAACACACACACACACACACACACACACACACACACACACACACACACAGTCTGTCACAGAGGAGCAAACCTTTAATATTCCTACAATATTCACATTATATAAATATAATATCGGATCAGTGCAGCTGGTTTGTTTGCTTCTCTAGAAGAAGGATAATATTCCTTCAGTCCTGCTCTGCTTTTTCTCGCCATGTGCTGCTGCTGCTGCTGCTGGAAAAATACTACACGGCCCCAAAACACAGCTGATAATATTCATACAAGGTTTCTAATGAGGACTTTTCATTGTTCAAACCTCTCAACATATCTGCGCTTTCACGTGTGCAGCTGCTGAGAAACGCCGCAAACAAACACGCATAAAACCCGCCTCATATTCCTGCAATATGCATACACTTGGTACAGCTGAAGCCTCACGCTGTATATATATGTGTGTGTGTGTGTGTGTGTGTGTGTGTGTGTGTGTGTGTGTTTGTGTGTGTGTGTGTGTGATATTCTGGCTTTCAGAGGACGCGCAGTGTTGCAACCTGCAGCCCTTTCACCCACAGAACAAACAGCACAAACAGGCCAGCTCTCCGCTCTTCTCTTTACCTGCACACAAAGTTCCCAGCAGAAGTGCACAAGTCAGCCAGGAGAGCCACATATTCCCTCTAGTGTCCGCCAGGTTGCGTCCTGCTGTCCGCCGGATCCTCCTCCAACATTTAAAAACACAAGTTCCACAAGCGCAGAGGGACGCTGCGTAAAACCGCGACCCGCAGCCAGGCTGGGAGAGCTGTGGCGTTTTTTGTCCGGTGGGCTTTTGTGTGTGTGTGTGTGTGTGTATGTGTGTGTGTGTATGTGTGTGTGTGTGTGTGTGTAAGTGTGTAATAATCCAGCCAGCAGCCTCCTCCTCCTCCTCCTCCTCCTCCTTCTCCTTCTCCTTCTCCTGCTGCTCCTCCAAAACGCACCAGACCCGCACGGCTCTACGGAGAAGTTCCCAGCGGACCCGGAGCCATGCGGGGGCGGACAGCAGCGGCGGCGGCTCAGCCCGGGGTCACTGACAGTCACTGCCCGCTGATAGTTCCCAAAGCAGCCCGCAGACACACAGCCACAAAGAGGCGTGAAAACAGCCCGCAGACCTGCGCTCCTCTGCCCGTCTCTCCCTCCCTCCCTCCCTCTCTCTTTCTTTCTTTCTTTCCCTCCGCCGCAGCTCGTCCTCTCTCTCTCTCTCTCTCTCTCTCTCTCTCTCTCTCTCTCTCTCTCTCTCTCTCTCTCTCTCTCTCTCTCTCTCTGGGCTGCTGGGACAAACATGCAGCCTGTTTCCGTCAAGCTGCGCTCATCAGCATCAATCCAGCCGCTTCCTCTTTCAAAGTAAAAGCTTAGTTGAAGCTGTTGGCTGCAGCAGCAACATCAGTGGTGTTAAAAACACTCCATGACAAGCATCAGGATCTGTGGACCAAGCAGCCAAACGTCATCTGAGATGGTTAATCTTTTACATTATTTACGTGCTTTGAATTTTCACCAAATAAAAGTTTAATTATCTCTTTAAAAGATGTAAAAACATCTTCTCCTCCTTCATGTAACAATTTAGAATCCGTGAATCTGTAAATATTGGACGCCAGACGTCTCGTCCTTCACCGTGAAGTCCATCTCAGTGTTCGTGCTCACCGTCACGCTTGTGTCATTTGCATACTGCACCACGATTGGCTCCAAACTAGTTGTGATGTCATGAGTCCTGCAGGTGCGTCCAGGTGTTCAACTTAGATTTAAGGTGAGAGACGTTGAAAACAAACTGCACAGAGAAGAAGAAGAAGAAGAAGAAGAAGAAGAAGAAGAAGAAGAAGATCACACTGAAGCATCCTGTTCCTCAGTGGACGGACTGAGTCGTTTAATTAAGACAAACTTTTATGTTCTTGTTTTATTTTCTGGTTCTTTATGATTGTGCATCAGGCTGATAAATCAACAGCTGAAGCAAAACCTCACTGAAATACACAAAAAATACACAAAAAATACACAAAAAAACAGCAAATATTACTGCCGTCCGGTGTTATCTGAATTATAAAGTTAATGTTTTATTCATTTTATTATTTCAATATAATGATTTTTTTACATTAAAATGTTTTTTTTTTAATAAATACAAAACATCAGGGAACACAAAATAAAAGCTAAAGATGTAACCATAACTGTAATATACTATTTGCACTAATTACAAGACCACATAGAAGCTCTTTTGCAAGCTTTATTGTGATAATCTTGACCGGAAGTGGTACCTGTCGCTCTGACGTGCTTGACGCTGTTTGGTGCAACAGAGCTGAACTGAGTCCAAAATGGCTCCTAAAGAGAGAGAGAGAGAGAGAGAGAGAGAGAGAGAGAGAGAGAGAGAGAGAGAGAGAGAGAGAGAGAGAGAGCCCGGATGTTTAAATACAAAGGCAGGAATGTAATGAGAGAGACAGAAACACTCCTCTGCTCCTCCAGTACAACCAGTACGGTTGTTACTTCAATCATATGGACACCAGTGACACAGAGGCATGATGGGTAATCAGCAGCTGGGAGAGGAAGGAAAGAAAAGTCAAATATTTCATTTTATTTATTTATTTTTTACAATTTTCTTGTTTCTTTAAAAAAAAAGTTAGTTGTGATGTAAAACAGCTGATTTCAACGTTCTTCAGCTTCACGCAGCAACAAAAAGATTTAAAAAATAATAAATGAAAAGATGTTAAAACGTCCACATAAAAACATTTTCTACAAGTCAGAGGAGCGTTTGTTGTGAAGACTTGGACGACAGCATCACTCACAGGGACTCAAAAGAAAAAATATACTTTATTTATATTTATATCTACATATATACATATAGTGATTGTGTTTGGGAGTTCATATGAGGAACCTGAATGAAGAGCAGCTGCATGTGTATGTTTACTGCACTTTAACGTCTCATTATTTAATGTTTTATTCTTCTTCTTCGTTCTATTATTTATAGTAATTTTTCTTATTTGTGATGTTTTTCTTATGTGTACGTCACCTTCAGTTGGAGCTACTGTATGAAAAGTTATATTCTGATAAATAAACTGTGTGGAGGATGAAGTCAAAGCTGCAGAAACAAGCAGGTTTGTTTTATTGTTACATGATGATTTAAGAGCTTCACTATTTAGTAAAATGTCCTTAATTTCAGATGATTTATAAAAACCTGAGCTGTGTTTTATTTGTAGAGTTTGGTGCAAAGGACAAAGTTCTCAGTTTGTTTGTAATGTAGGTTTTGTGTTTCACCGCTGCAGCTGTGTTTTGGTGTCTCGTAACTCCATGAGGGCTCGAACGCGTTTAACTGACCCGTTGGTTCATGTGGTCTGACGGTCCAGCAGATTAAAGACCTGCTGGCTGATACTTCTGTGCCGTTTAAACTGGTCGTTGAAGCAGCTGGAGGTCGGAGCTGATGGAAAACACCCAGTTCAACCATCATCAGCGCGCTCACTCTGCAATTAAAAGAGGCTTTTATTTATGACTTTATTCTGGCTTCTAACCAGTCTGAGGTGAACGTCTGGTCGTCTGATCTTTCTTTTTTATTATTATGTGTGGTAAAATAAAGAATAATCAGTAACTGAGGGTGGGAGGTGTTACACTCTCCTCTCCTTCATGTTCTTCTCTTCTCTCTCAGATGCTCCTCATCAGCTGATCAGTGCCGCCATATTTAAGAGAGGCTGGAGGAGAGGCAGCTCTCTCTCTCCCAGACTGCACAGCGTACTTACCTCAGGTATGTCATCAGCTTTATATGTTGCTGGTCACAAGGTTGAACCAAATGTTTCTTTTGTTGTGGCCGTGACAACACAACCCTGACTGTCTGACTGACTGTACAATCAGTTTTAAATTCTTTAAACCCTTCTTAAATCTGTAGAAAGTAAACTAATGTGCTTGAGTCTGAACACACCAGCGTTTAAAAAGGTGACATCGAGTTACAGCGGCTTGTAGATTGGCTGCAGGAGGGGGAGTAAATACAGTGCAATGTTTTTTGCTTTGGTGAACTTTGACCTGCAAATTTGCACTGTTGTCCAATAGCAAGCCGTCCTGACAGAGCTGTGAGTGGACGAAGCTATCGGAGGCCGTGATACTAATACAGGTCTGAATAAACTCTGGACCTTTTCACACCTGAAAGTCTGAACTAAGGTTCATGTTTTGTGATGTTGTTACATTTGATCTGGTTGGTAAAGAGTTTCACCTCTGTGGGCTGCGTCTCTCTGTACTTGACACTGATTGGTTTGTAGACGGTTCTGGAAAATGCCGACTGGAAAATGTCGGCATTTTTGTGATTTTTTTCCCAGTTGCAGCCCCTCAGTTCAGCCTCTGTCTGAAACAGGCCGTTTTAGCTCCTGTCTCTTTAAGCCCCGCCTCCTGATGAGCCCGCTCTGTTCTGATTGGTCAGCTTTCAGGAAGCTTCCTCCGGCTCCGGAGGCTACGTAAACAAACTATAGTAGCAGGATTTCACTTCTTCTTCTCCTTCTTTACTCCAAATGTCAACTTCTCAAATCCATCCGTACATGTTGGAGCTGAACAACACATGGAAACACCTTAGCAACCACCTTAGCAACCACCTTAGCAACCACCTTACATGAACATGTTATATCTTATTTGATTGGTACAAAAACAGAGTTTATGTGCTGGAATATTTCTCAGAGAGAAAACAGAGAAGCTGCAGGAGCTGTTGTGACTAATGCTAGTGAGTTAGCGGTTAGCTTGGTTAGTTCACCAACTAACCGGCTGCCAGACGACTCATGGGATTGATGGGAAGCCGACCATCACACTTCAGGGCTGAAGGAGAGTTAAGAATCACCGACTTATTGGTAGAAATACAGCACGACACACATTTTTCAAGCAAAAACGTTTCAGCTTCTTAAATGTGATGATTTGTTGCTTTTCTTTGCCTCAAAGTCGCAATACACGACATTCAGCCTCTAGATGTCGCACTATAGCACCAACATCTCAGACCAAAACAAACGTGCTGTTTACTCAATAAAGTTGGGAGAAAAAAAAAGAGAGTTGACAACTCACAAAACTCAGATCAGATATGGACAAAGATTCTGTTTCTTTATATCCAGGAACATATTTTAGTGAACCGTTTAGCTGTAATTTGAGAAAGTTTGTGACGCCGCCGCCATGTTGGAAACAGACATGGAGGACACAGAGGGACTCACATGCACTAACATGCATGTGCGGCAGGTGCGGCGACCAAAACAAAGAAGAAGAGAAGCTCAGATGACAACAAACGCAGAGGGAGAGCGACTTCATTCTCTGCTCAGGTCATCATTACTCCTCTATGTCTTTACATAGCAAATATAATGTTTGCTGACATCCAGTCAGGTTGAATGTTGTTTATTGGACCTTTAATTCAGAGTAAACTGAGTATCTTTGGATTTTGGACTGTTGGTCCAATAAAACAAACATATAACTTTGAGCTGTAGGAAATTATAACGAGCATTTTTCACTATTTTTTTCACATTTTGATGACTAAAAAATGACTGAAAGAAATAATCTGCAGATTTATTGATCATGAAAATAGTTGCCACATTATTTACTGAGCTGCATTTCTAGAAAATATCATCTCTTTTCATTTAAAAGAGACGTTTAACTCTTCTTTCCTTTAGATCAGAATAATTAAAATCATAAGGTGGACTGGGAGGGTCAGTCCCGTCCAGTCTGACTCTTCTTCTCTGCCATCAGCTGATGTTACATAAGTTCAGACAAAACGCAGACATGAACCAGACAGCTGTGTTATTCTTGGCTCAGGATCAAACACACACATCCAGAAACACAGAGACGTGAGCGGTGCATGCACGCACACACACACACACACACACACACACACACACACACGCACACTCCTCGCTCATGAGTGCTCCGGCTCGTGGATGCTCCTCACCAGCAGAGTGGAGGCTGCGGTGACATCATTGATCCTTATAGTACATATGCACCCACACATTTCACAGTAAGAGCACCGCCGAGGTGGCCAGCGAATATATAAAATCCTCCGCAACAGAAAATACAGACGGGAACTCAGGAGGCCAGATGCATAAACTATAGTTTCATACGCCAGAAATATACAGACGCATTCGTTCTGTCAGATTTATAAAGCTGTACGTACACATGGTTCTGTTTTATAAATCTCAGTCACTGTGGAACATGAGCCTCATTTCCAGTCCCACAATTATCCATAAATGGATGAAAACGCCCTTAATCAGCTGTTTTCATATCAACATGCTGCCTGCTGCACCTGTCTGTACACCTGTCCATGAAACAAACAGCAAAGAAGAAGAACAAGTTCAGTTTCACCGGCGAGGTTCTCCGACAGCAGAACAGCTGTTTATATCGTCATATCATTAATTCATCACATGGACTGTAAACCGTCATCAGCAGTGAGATCTCAGAAATATAATCAATAATTAGTCTGTAGCTCATATCTGAACCGACTTTACAAGCTGTGTCACAGATAAGGAATAAAATAAAAACGATAAGAACAACAATAAAACACTGACTCCTTTGTAAATTAAAAGAATGATAAAATTAATCAGTATTACATTTATAATTGCCCCTTTGATTGGCATTTTACTGATCTCTCTGTAAACACATGAAAATCACACAATCAGTGCAGTCGGTGATAAACAACGTTTTACTAAAAGTCTCTGTCTCGTCTTTTATTTCATCTCCATCTTCAGAGCTTTAGAGAAACAAACCTGGTGTGAAGTCAGCATGAGTCTGTGTTTATAGACTCCAGCTCATGTGCAGGAAACAGCGTATATATGTGTTTCTGTGTGTGTGTACGCATCAGTTCGCTGCATTCACCAACAAACAAAAACAAAAATGGAGGCCTTATCTCACAGTTGTGACTTAATATCTCATAAGTACAAGATTTTTAAGGCCTCCAACTCTTTGTTTGGTGAACACATCTGGCTCCTGACGTCTGGAAGAAGAAGGAAGTGTTTCTGCTTCTGATCTCTATCAGAACACATTCGAGTAAAAGTTTAATCTATTTCATTAAAAACTAAAATGCTGAAGCAAAAAATGTTCTTCTTCCGGGTAAACATGCTCACAGTTAGCTGAACTATTTCACAGACAAATACAGTAAATCTGCAGTGATTGATAAAACAAACAGATGCCATCTCATTGAAATCATTTAACTCCCCTATTAAAATTTGAGACATTTCAAGACATTTTCATACCTTGATTTTTCAAAAACAAACAAAAAGGATCAGCGAGACATCTCCGTTTCAACCTGCTTCATGAACTCCAGATCAACACATCAGCAGGACCACATCTGCCTGCAACAACACTGTTACACATCACTGCCTGAAAATAAACATGTTTTATGATGTGACCACGCTCTAGTAAAGGTCTGGGTAGGTTTAGGGAGACGTACTCGTTTGATATGTTTTACTTTATCACATCAAGTATGAAATAAAGTCAAAAAATTAAACAACATGAAGTAAAATAAAATGTTCTGATTCTACTCAGACTCATTTCTGTGTTCTCACAGTTCAACAGTATCAGTGCTGTCTGTAATCACACTGACAGAGATAAAGTAGTTCTGCCACAACAAGCTTTTATTACTGATGGACTCATTATTAAAACTCAGTCTGACACACACACACACACACACACACACACACACACACACACACTAACATGCATAGTTAAGCAGCAATAAGGTTCCACCAATCAGTGAATCTGAATTCTATGTGGGGTTATTATCAACTGTATAAACATGTGAACATCATCAAACCCACACAAAGCAATATTTAAGCAAAATGCTAACCTATGACACATGTTCCTGTAAGAAACAGCAGCTAGTAGCAGTGATAGCGCTAACACAGACTACACAAAGTTAGCTCTACAGGTAGTGGAAAAGTACCTGAATGTGTCCGAAACCATCAACCAGCAGCACAGAAGTTCCGCCCCCTCACACAAGTAACGTTAGCATGAAAACAATAAAGTAATGTTAGCATGAAAACAATAAAGTTAGCATGAAACAATAAAGTAACGTTAGCATGAAAACAATAAAGTTAGCATGAAAACAATAAAGTAACGTTAGCATGAAAACAATAAAGTAACGTTAGCATGAAAACAATAAAGTAATGTTAGCATGAAAACAAAGTTAGCATGAAAAAAATAAAGTTAGCATGAAACAATAAAGTTAGCATGAAAACAATAAAATAATGTTAGCATGAAAACAATAAAGTTAGCATGAAAACAATAAAATAATGTTAGCATGAAAACAATAAAGTTAGCATGAAAACAATAAAGTTAGCATGAGAACAAAGTATTCATAACATTCTTACGTTAGCGCTCTGAAAAACAGAAAATCCGCCTGCGCAGTGAAACCTGTGTGTCTACATGCTAGCAGTATGAAGAGCAGAGAGATGCAAATTATCATCAGAAATACGTCCAGCAGTCACTTTCAAGCTGTTGCTGCTACTAGCAATCACATCTGAGAAGCTGCTACCAGGTCATTTTGGTCATTTTTGCTTTAAAAAATGACAAAAATCATTAATCAGTTATTAAAATTGTTTGACTAATTGATTAATTAACTAATCATTTCAGCTATAGAGGATGTAACTTTTTTGTTTAAAATATCTATTAAAATGCCAAACGCATATCTATAAAAACCATGATCTGCACAGATGATTTGTTCTCGTCTTGCATTATTTGGAGATGTATAAGCTCCATTAAAGTTCAATATGTAGCATGTTGTTTTTTTTTTTAACTGAAGACACAAAAGTAAAAACATCGTCATCATCAGGAACGAAAGCAAACTAGAGGGTGGCTGGTAAAATGAATTTAATTCTTGTGTTTGTCTCCCAGATGGATTCATTACAGGGTGAAGACTGCAGACACACACACACACACACACACACTGTATATTCCCCTGCTAAACACACAGTTTGTCTTTTTGGACAGCAAACAAGAAGAGTTTCAGGCACTAATTGGACGATCAGTTTGTGTGTGTGTGTGATTATTTGGGAGCGTGCCAGAGCTTCTTTAGTTTGGCTGAGATGATTGCCTCCATTCTGCTCAATATTGACACAGATTAAACTGGTAAGAGACAGAAAGCTCCCCGACACTCCTACACTGTGTGTGTGTGTGTGTGTGTGTGTGTGTGTGTGTCACTGAGTCTCTGCTGTTTGTCTCTGTGTTTATGCAGAATTTGAATTTTAGCATCCTCAATAGAAATTTCACAAATAACAATAACGAAGTTCCATCAGTCAGAACAAAGGGAAGAAGTATTCAGATCCTTTACTGCAGTAAAAGTACATAAGTATTATGAGCTTGATGTAGTTAAAGTATTGCAGTAAAAGTACATAAGTATTATGAGCTTGATGTAGTTAAAGTATTGCAGTAAAAGTACATAAGTATTATGAGCTTGATGTAGTTAAAGTATTGCAGTAAAAGTACATAAGTATTATGAGCTTGATGTAGTTAAAGTATTGCAGTAAAAGTACATAAGTATTATGAGCTTGATGTAGTTAAAGTATTGCAGTAAAAGTACATAAGTATTATGAGCTTGATGTAGTTAAAGTATTGCAGTAAAAGTAGTGGTTTGGTCCCTCTGACTGATATATTATTATATATGACATCATTAGATTATTAATAGTGAAGCATCAGTGTTAGAGCAGCATGTTACTGTTGTAGCTGCTGGAGGTGGAGCTAGTTTACACTACTTTATATACAGTTAGCTAGTTTAGTCCAGTGGTTCCCAACCTAGGGGTCGGGCCCCTCCAAAGGGTCAGCAGATAAATCTGAGGGGTTGTGAGATGATTAATGGGAGAGGAAAGAAGAAAAAACAAAGTTCTGATACACAAATCTGTTTTCAGTTTTTGGACTTTTTCTCTAATCTTTGATTTTTGCTGAAATATTGGATCATTTGAACATTTATTGAAATGAAAGCATGTGAGAAGTTTAGAGGGAAAAATCACTATTTGGTGGAGCTGTTAACAACTCATAGACATGTGAAATGTGACCCCGACTACACACTGCTTTTTGTAAGACGTCAAAAGACAAAAAGGTTGGAAACCACTGGTTTCATCTTTAACAATGTGTTGTATTTTAAAAGCTTGTTATATTATCCATTGTGTCAAATCTCCATCTGAAAAGTAACTAAAGCTGTCAAATAAATGTAGTGGAGTAGAAAGTACAATATTTCCCTCTGAAATGTAGAAAGTAGCATCACATGGAAATACTCAAGTAAAGTACAAGTACCTCTAAACTGTATTTAGGTAGAGTACTTGAGTAAATGTATTCGGTTATTTTCCACCACTGATGGGGATGAAATGACTTCCTGTATTCAGGGTGAAATGACAACGTCTGGTCTGACATTCAGCAGGACAAAAGGCTCCCCAGGAGGCGCCGGAGAGTTCAGGGTGAGGGAGAGATACTGTGTGAAGAAACATGAAACACATCTTGATATCATTCAGTGTGACTTTAACTTTCTGAGGATTTCATTATCTCTGATGTCCATCAACCCATAAAACCTCCATAAATCCACTTAGAAACAGAGAATAAAGAGGCTGCAGAACCTGAGAATCATCACATCTGAGTTTTCTTCAGTATCACAGTGATCGGTGATGGATGTCTGAACATGTTACACCGCTAACAGCTGATTCACAGGTTTACTGGAGACTATTTGACTAAAATGTAAACAAATCAGGTGTAAAACGTGTGTAAATAACCCAATTTATGTCTTAGATCTAAAGAAAAGATAGCCCTGTTGAACATCATTTTGTTACAATATGTTTTTATTACATATTTGATCTGTTTCAGGTTTGTAGTGCCTTATTTCCTATTTTGATTAGAAGGGCTTTTATTTTGAAGGCAGCATTCTGGTACTCACCCAGTTCCTGCTTCACGCAACAGTAAAGATAAACAGTAAGATGAAAGAACTAAGAAGGAAAAATGCAATGTTTTAGCACCCCCCGAAGAGGCACAAGGTTAGTATTTAGTGTAATATTAATGTGTGGTTAGTTCTTAAAGTAATTTACGTAACGTTATATTACTGTTTGTTTAACTAATTGAGTTAGCTTTAGCTTAATACGAGCTAATGTTAAGCTATGTAAGGTGGCTAATATATTGTTTGTTATGTGATTTGTACCCAGCTCTTACGTTGGGGTATGCTACAACGTGTGTGAAAGAGAACAGCAGCTCCTACCTGCAGCTGATATTAAAACATCTGATCAGCTTTATGAGGTTTCGCTCTCCTGATGCTTTTATTTGTGTCTGTTGTCATCTGTCACTGACAAACAGTCATTGCAGCTGTAGTTATAACTGATCAATGAGCCTCATACGAGGAGGGACTGGATTAAAATGACTGACCAGGAGTTACTAAACAAGAGAGGAAACATTTCTCCGTGCACCTCGGGGCTATGTAGAGTTGATCAAACATTGACTCTATCTATCTATCTATCGTCTCTATAGGAACCAGTAAAGAGCAGGTGTCAGAGTGTCAGAGTGTTATGTCATCACCAGTACAGCCGAGGTGTGTTTGACTTGACGCAGCCTCCGGAGACGAGTGAAGCTGATTCTACTGACCTCATCAACAAACTAACTAACGGAGAGTAAACCAGTGCGTTCGCTGCTGCAGAGGAAGAACGGTTCCCTGCAGCCAGTCAGTCCTGTGGATAAGTGTGTGTGTGTGTGTGTGTGTGTGTGTGTTTAAGGGTGATTGCAGGATCATGTGGGTGCAGCTTTGCTTCGCCAGCCTCCATCTCTGTAGCCTTTCCTCCATCTGCCTGCCGCCATAAAACTGAACGACGGACGGACGGCGGCATTAAAAGCAACACACACACACACACACACACACACACACACACACACACACACATATATACGTCTTGTCGTCCTGCCATTAAAGGGAACTGGCGAGCATCAGGAGACGGAAATGGTGATTGGAGCGTTAGACCTTCTATAAGCGTCACACAGGCTCAGCTAATATCTGTCTGGTGACACTATTGATACCCTCCCGATCAGATTCTTCTATATTTTACCAATTTTGATTCAAATTGTCATCCTGTTTGTCAATTATGTATTTCTGTAATTTTATTATCTGGTCTATTCTGCACACACAAAGTCTATTTCCTGTCCGGAATCCCTCCTCTGTTGCTCTTCCTGAGCTTTCTACCACTTTTTCCCCCCCTTTAAGGGTTTTTTTTTTAGGGACTTTTCCTGTTTCAAACCAAGGATGTTGTATTGCTGTACAGATTGTAAAGCCCCTGACTGGATATATAAGAACATTAACATACACAAGTACATCATGCAAATATTCACACTGATACATGAGACACACAGAAATACTCACAAACATACAACAGACTTCAGACTGTTGGAAACCAACACTGTTTTCCTAGAAATTACCTTCAAATGCGACTTAATCGTTTTCCTAATTATGTTGCGTTAACAAACGTAATCGCCGCCTGAATTATAAACAGCTGAAATCAAACAAGAACATCTAGATTCTGCTCCAGAAATAAGAAAACCTCATTAAAAACCTCATTAACACGTGTAGCTTCCTTGACAATATGTCATGTAGCTTCACTTCATATGTTTAGATAAGAACATAGAAACATCCAATATTATGTTTTTTATGTTAACATCATTTCCAATAAGTCCTCTCTGAGTGAGTGGAGTGGCGGCGGCGGCGGCGGCGGGTTCAGACATGTCTGTAATAACAGCAGGACGGATAAACGTCTTCACACAGCTCAGATTACAGCTGCAAACATCAACAATGACTGCTGATGACTTTCATTTATCTACATAAAATAATCCTAGTTGTTGTTTTGTCATATTTAAATTTAGTGATGTCATGATAGCCATCTTTGTGTGACTGGTTTCCTGGAATCACTGTTGTGGGTTGTTGAAACCAGTTAGAACAAAGAAACCTTTAATGTGCTGAACTTCCATGTGACAAGGCTCTCTGGCTATTATTCTTATTGCTATGTTTGATTTTTGATTTTTTATTGGCACATTTGGTTTCACCGCTGGTTTCTACTAGCAGATATTTTACTGCAACAACAAGGTACATTGTCTCTGAACATTTCACTCATATGTTCAGTATCAACATTTTTGCAAATTATAAACATTAATTAACAACATTTTTTCATCTTGTTGAGAGAAAATGTGACTCAGCAGCGTTACGTTTCTAACAAAACGTATTTGCTGTTGCAGTTTAGTTGTATAGGAACATAATTTCTAGGAGAGAGTTGTGGAAGCTGAGTCTTTATTCATGGAGCTAGGCTAGCTATTTCCCCTGCTTGCAGTCTGTATGCTAAGCTAAGCTAACCAGCTGTTGCACACTGTTGCATCGAGTTCTTGCATTGTTTTCTAAACAAAAATGTCTTTTAGAGGATTATTTTTATTTATTTATATGTATCAATCTGTCATATTTCCAATGTTCTGTTAGGATTTGGCTGTTGGTACGGATTCCTCCGTGTCAATAGTCTGTTTATTGTTGGCTGCATTCAGACCATATTAGGCGGTGCAGCTCACTGCTGAAGGGTTGAGTGGAGGGGTGTGGGTGTGTTTGTGCTGTAGAACGTAATCAGAAAATAATGTTTTATTGATCTGATTCACCGGCTTTCTCGCTACCACTGCTCCCTCTCTCTTCATTAACTGTCTAGCTCGCTCGACCACAGCTGCTCTCTCTCTCTCTCTCTCTCTGGTCTTCTTTATAATGAGTCAGGAAGCCGACAGCAAAGCCTGACTTTACTTTTAACGTTATCAAACGAAGAGAAACGTCCTCCCCTCCTCCTCATAATGTCTTTGTCTCTCTGGATCAACTTTCCAGCTGCAAGCCGGTGTGGCGCCACAACGCACTATACGCACTACCCCCATTCAAATGAATGGGATGACTGGCCTGATATGCATACGCATTGGTACTGATTACACAAGATCATGTGATCAAATTCAAATTGTTTCAAAGTGGATGAACGTTTTTGCTTGCTAGTGATACGCCAATCCCACCCATGGTGCCATTAACATACAGAGACCAGCGGCGCTCCACGTTACATTTGTCATTACATACGTTAACATTCGTCTCTGTATTCACGTCTCTTTGTTCTGTGTCTGTATTCATCTCTTAGTTTTTGTGTCGTATCTTTCTCTCTGTGTTCTCGGTGTGTCTGTACAGTATTTATCAGCCAGTCTGTTGTCTCTGTATAAAAGCTGAATAACAGAGTCCAGACCTTGACTCAGACTCTGAATAGAGGCCAACTGTCACACCTACAGACATGACAGACAGACGTAACGTTAAGTATATAAACTGAACTGAAAGTTTCTTTGAACACTGAGAAGATTTCATATTTTATGCTTTTGATATTAACAAGAACACAACAGGAATCATATTTAAATTTTTTGAAACGGAGACATCAGATTCAACTCGCAGTTTTCTGAATAAAACAAGAGAAGCAAGAACATCTCAGGTCAGGTTCTGGCCTAAATGTGGACTTTGAATTGAAACAGTACTCATGTATTAAATTTACCTTCTTCAGTACAGAAGAGGGTTTGTTTCTGTATGTTACTCCTGTGCAAACTCGTCAGTGGAGGAACATAAACGCTGAGAGGTTAGTGGCTACACGTGAACCCCCGAAATACTGGCCTTTGACCCCAGAGGTCATCAATCGTTGTCAGATAATAGTTGATGGGTTTCGAGATTGACTACTTACACTGTTATGTCACACAATAAGCAGGTAGTGAGCGTAATGTTTACCAAACAGAGACATCCTGCTGTAATCTTTGTTGCCGCGGATGTTTGTGTCGTCCACTCGAGTATTCCGGATCGGATTTGGGCTCCAACATGTACGGATGGATTTGAGAAGTTGACATTTGGAGTAAAGAAGGAGAAAAAGAAGTGAAATCCTGCTACTATAGTTTGTTTACGGAGCCTCCGGAGTCGTACAGTCTGGTTTAAACGGGACTCCGGTAGGTTTTCCTCCTCAGTACGATTCATTTGTGCAGAACCACACGGACCCTTTACAGGAAGTGGTCTCGGTTCGGTTGTGGTGGGAATGTGATCCGACCTCCATCTGACCGACTACAAACTGAACTCTCTCAACAGCAGCTAATAGCTAAAAAAAAGTAATGTCAATATTTTAAAAAGTTAACTTTAAAAAAGTAACATTAGCATCAAAAAAGTATGTTAGCATTTTAAAAAGCAATGATAGCGTTAAAATAGTTACGTTAGCATTAAAAAAGTAACATTTGCATTAAAAATGTTATGTCAGCATTAAAAAAATTAATGTTAGCATTTGAAAAAACAATGTTAGTGTTTAAAAAAAAGGTATATTAGCTTTAAAGAAAGTAAAAGCTCAGCTCTGTAGCCCGCTCCTCATTTCTGGTTGAGGCTAGCAGCTACAGGCTACATTAGCAGCTACTAGCATAACACACCTGAACCTCCACTTGTATTGTGGGTAATGTAGGCATCAGGCTTTGACAAGAAGGAGGAAAATGTTAGAGAGTGTGACAGTGATACAGAAGTGAAATGATGAATCTGTTTGTATCTCGCTGAGCTCTAAACTTGCTAAATATCGACACACTCGTCTTTAACCAGATCGGTGTTCTTCAGTAGTTTAGACTGAACCCTGACAGGTGCCAGAAAGCCTTCCTGGAAGAAAAGTTCCTGTTGTTGCCAAAAGACCTACAAAGAGAAATTTTACATTAATTATTTTAGCAATACAAGTCACAAAACACACACACACACACACACACATACATATGCACACACACACACACACAGAGCAGTGTGCTGCGTTAGCGATGTTACATCAGTTGTAGCTGTGAGCAGAAACAGGAAAATCAGAGCGGAGCTGATAACTAATGCATGGATTCTCCTTAAAGCACTGCTGATAGACACAAACACACACTCACACACAGATTTAACTCGCCTGGGGATGTAATATTCACATGGTTTCTTTCTCACACAAAGCTTGCCTGAGGATGTGGAAAGCATACATCTTCCTCCACCCACACACACACACACACACACACACGGCAGAAAGTAATAACAGCGCTGATAGCAGCAGCATGAGCTCATTCAGCTACACATAAAATCTTCATTTTCTTCCTCTTCTGTGTTTTCTCCTGTTTTTGTTGGGGTATCTTGTTTATTGGAAAGCTGCAGGAGACTCAGCAGCTTCCACCGATAAACGCTGGTTCCCCAAAAATCTCTGTAACAGAGCTGAGAGTGCAAAGTTAGCATGACACTAGTGCTACCGATTAATCCGGTCATACCGGTTTTAATTTCCCATATGATGAGTTCTTCATATACCGGCATACTGGTGCATAGCTGAAATAACTGCTGTAACTCTTCAATAGGCGGCAAAATATAGAATCGGCGCTACAAGAACGCCACAACCAGGGCAAGCTGTGTAGAATATACTGAGAGGGGACCCGTATTAACTGCACAACTAACTCTCTTTAACAGGTAAAAACCATGGTACACGACACAGCTCGTAGTATATCTGGAAGCTCAGCGTCTGTTCCTGCTAAAGAAGTAATAACTTAGTAGATGAAATAAAATGATTCATGTCTGCAAGTTTCCAAATTGCAAGAATAAAAAGACCAGACAGACCCTGAACAGTTTTCATGGAGTACCGCTGGATGATACAGACTTAAATACTGTAATTCCTCACACGGTTACATGTTGTAATCACATTTTTCTCACCGTGCTGAGCTGAATCTTTTGATCCAGCCGACCTCGCTCTGCCCTTCCAGTTGATTCTGTGGAGGTGAAAAAGTCTCCATGACGACAATAAACTCTGTAAATCCATGTGTAGTAGTTACACAGCTGGGATCACCAGCAGACATTACTGTACGTTGACTTTACTGACGGTCCTGTTTGTCTTTCTGCCTCCGTTCTTTCAGTTGTTGTATCTCCTCTCTGTGTACTCCGGCTCAGATAAACACGGCTGGCCAGCCGAAGGGAAATGACTCACAATTGTCCTCGTGATAGTCTACGGGATAATCTGTCACTGCACTCAGTTTTATTATAACAAACGAGACCACGGCCCTGCCTGGAGCTGCGCCGGAGAGGAAACAAGCGGGAGAGAGTGCAAGCTAGGCTAACTGCTAACCCATACAAACTAGCAGTTCCAACAACCATGCTAATGCTAATGGCTAATGTTCGTTCTCTCTAAACCCCCCCCATCAGTGCACCAGCTGTCAACATTTAACTGAAACATACACTTTATCTCTAAATGCACTTTAATGCACTGTGCTGCTAACTGTTCATTCTTTTTTGTTTGTTTGTGTTTTTTCTCTTGGCGTTTATATGTTTTTATTGTTTTTTAAGGGAATTTTTACATGTATATCTTTGTCCTTTCTGTTGTTGTTGCACTGGGCTGCAGGAACAGCATTTAGTTTTTTATATATGCAAGTACACAAGAAAATGAACAATAAACTGAATCTTGAAGTCAAAGTAGTAATACCACAGTGTAGAAATGTTTTGTTAAAAGTCCTGCATGTTACTGAAGTGAAAATACAAAAGTATTAACATCAAAATACACTTAAAACTTAAGAGTGCTCTTTGTTGGATTATAATTATTGATGCGTCATTAATGTGTGCATTGCTTTAATGTTGCAGCTGTACAGTAAAGTTAATGAGCTCATTTTAATCAGCTTCCTCCTTCAGGCAAATATGTGATTTATGATACTAGACTGTATAAATAAAACCTAACTTGACTTCTGAGTTTCCCTCCGCAGGGATCAGTAAACCTCACCTGATCTCCTCCTTTGCTCCTGATCACTACAGCCTCTAGAGGGCGCTGTCACACACACACACACACACACACACACACACACACACACACACACACACACACACATACAACATTAATATATGTTGGTTTAGCTGAAATGACTGATTCTGTCTTATTTCCATGGAGACAACATGTCTTTACCTGGTTGAAATGAGAGTTATTGATACTGCACATTACTGAAGTACTGTATTAATCAGTATTCACTATTAATAATCTAATGATGTCATATATAATAATAATATATCAGTCAGAGGGACCAAACCACTACTTTTACTGCAATACTTTAACTACATCAAGCTCATAATACTTATGTACTTTTACTGCAGTAGGATTTTTCATGCAGGACTTTTACTTGTATTGGAGTATTTATACATTGCTATATTGGTACTTTTACTGCAGTAAAGGATCTGAGTACTTCTTCCACCACTGAATATTTAAATTAAAGTTATTTAAATGTCAGAAGTTTGTGTGATCAGTTTAAAGTAGATCATCTGTATCACAGACTGATTCTGACAGAAACTCGGTTTAAACAGAATAAACATAATTCTGAGGTTTCCTCACATAACTGTAAGTTGTACAGATCAGACAGAGTTGGAGGAGGATGGTGTGGCTGTTAATGTGAATTCATGTTGTCACTGTATCTCATTCTTTTGAATTTATTGCTCTGAGAGTTAACTTATCTTCTAATAATTCAGTTGAAGTCCGTGTAACACGTTATACACGTTAGAAAATAATCGCTGGAAACTTGAAAAGAGTGTGAACTATGTAGTAATGAATTGTGGATTTAGACTGTTAAATTGTTTTTCACCATTTCTGTGTTCAGGATTTGTTGGGGTGTCTGAAACGGCTGCACCATGACGTAGAGGCGTTACTAGCCTGACCTCTGACCCCTGACCTCTGAACCCCTTCACCGTCACTACAGACGTACTCCTGCCGCTACAAACGAGGCCTAGTTTAAAATGTTTTTAAGGGAGTTTGGTATGAGCGTCGTGAAGTTGCTGCTGGTTTTGAATTCGGTTTTGAAACCTAATTTTTTATACTTGCCATTTTTTTTAATCAGTCAAATTTGTCTGGTTGGTTCAGTTCAGTACAGTAACTCAGAGATTCTGGTTCTACGTGACTTTATAACCTAAACTGATGGCAAATGATTCAAACAGACTAGAAGAGATGTGCGACAACCTCAATCTGTCACAGCTGATTGATGAGCCGACCAGACCTCATCATTGATAGATTTGATTCTGTCTAATACGAAGGACAGAATTACTGTTTCTGCAGTTTCTGCAGTTTCCACCTTCGTGACCGCCGTCCTCCAGCCTGGAAAGATCAAACTCTCGGATTGTCATCAGAAGTGATTTTAAACCTTTTCAATGAGCAGGTTTTCCTCAGTGACCTTGCTGACAGTAATATACATCACACCTCTGAAATACCAGATGTACAATCACCTTTCAAAAAGCTTAGAGTTAAAGATGGATCGAGCTCCTGGTTCTCCACAGAACTATCAGTGATGTTCAAAGCCTCGGCTCTAGCGAAGCTTTTAGACTTTAAGACAACTTTAGACTTTTAGAAATAAATGCAAAAGCTAATTATTACACAGAATGAATCTCTAGCTCTTTTACATCCTCTAAATCTATTCATTCTCATGTTACGTTTAATGACTGCTTAATAAATAAGACATCAGAGATCTGTTGCAGCTGCTGGGAATCTGTTTGATATGATGAAGTCATGACGAGCTCTTAATGACGAGCCGTTGGCTCACGTGTTAAAGCTTAAACCTCTCAGTTCAGCCTGCAGGACTTCAAGCTATCGAATTGCAGGGAAGCAACTGGAGAAGATAAACTAGACCCTCAGTTTTTAAAGCTCTGCGCCCCGTTTATTGCTGAGCAAATTACATATCTCTTTAATCTCTCTGCTGGAGTTATCCCTCAGGTCTGGAAATCTGCACATGTAGTCCCATTGCATAAGGGTGGTGATAAAAGTGGTCTTAATATAACTATCAGCCAATTTCCAAACTGTCCTGTCCTCCTAAAGAGGAGACATTAGTTAATAATCAGCTCCACATTAATCTGGTTTTAGAGTTAAACTCAGTGCTACTACTCTGCCTATCAGTGATACTGTATCTGCTGCCCTCTCTGTTGATTTAACAGAAGCATTTGACACTGTTGATCATGCTGAGCTGCTACAGAGGCTTTATGATGCTGGTTTTGATTATAAGATTTCAGGACTATCTGTCTCATTGACAGCAATGAGTGGAAAATGATTGTTCTGTATTTTTACCCATGTCAAAGGGAGTTCCACAGGGTTCAATATTGGGTACTCTCAGCTTTGCTGTTACTGCACACTCAGACACTGAAGTCCTACATCAAGCCTTTGACAAACTTTCTAATTTGAAATGAGTCCTGAATGCAAACAAGACTAAATATGTGATATTCTCCAGAGTCAGAGATATGGTGGACAATAGTTTGCATATTATTACCTACTGAGAGGATCTGACTGGATCAAAACGTTGTCAGCAAGTTGTTCAGAAACAGCTGATTTCCTTATATTCAGTTTGAAGCTTGTCTGTGTGATTATGGTGATGTCATCTATAGACTCGCCTTTTACAACACACATTAAAACTATAATTAGACCTACAGGTCCATTTAAAACCATGTTTTTAATGTGTTCTGTTGTTTGTTTGTTTGTTTGTTTTATCCAAATATGTTTGTGTGTATTTATTCTGTTTTAATTGTACTGTCGACAGTGAAAATGCACTCAACGGTTCCTCGAGATTTAAATAAAGGTTGAATGAATGAATATTACAGTATCATCATCACTTTGCACATAAAACAATAATATAAAAAACTTACAGTTGAGTAACTAGTAAAGTTATTTCTTATATTCACAAATTACTGTTTTTACGTCTCTAAACTCAGTAAACAAACAAACAAACATTTTAACAGACTGTTAAACATGTGCATCATCCCTTCAAACTGCATGTTCTATTGTTTATATTCTATTATAAATATACTGCTTATGTTCTTTACAACTTTCACACCTTTCACTCTAAACACTGCACGTTATCACCAAGGATTCACAACAATCTCATCACTCATACTGAGGTACATTTGGAGGAATATTAACTCACCTGGATGTAGAAACAAAGAGGCAGAAAAGTTTGTGTTCAGCTTGACGTCAGGATTTATTGTGCAGCGCTTCGTCTCTCAGGGGTTTCAGGTTCCTTGTTTAGCGCTGTGCTAAAAAAATATAAAGGTTTTTATTTCTTTACTGTTTAACTTAATATTTCAGCACTGAACTGTGACATAATCCCAATGACTTTATACATATTTATGTCCTTTATACACATGTTTAAACCTTTACACTAGAAACCAGATGAAGCATCTGAAAAGGGAAACCAGGTCGCTCGTTTACATGAAAGTGAAGAAATACAGTTTTCCTTCCATCTTCTTCTTCCCACCTCCTCCTCTTCCTCTCCTCTCCTGCTCGCATGTTTCTCTCTCCTACAGCTCGGTCGCCCTGCCAGTTTGTCAGCTGCTTATATAACCGCTTTATGTAACAGTCTATAAGATGAGCTGGTGGCCTTGTGAGAAACGGAGGAAGAAGAAGAGGAAGAAGAAGAAGAAGAAGAAGAAGTAGTTTCCTGTGCGCTGATGATCCCATCGAGCTGTCAGGAGTATTTTTTTATGCAAACTTCTGAAGCGCTGCAGTAGAAACGCAGCGTGTGCTTCACCTGTTTGAAGCAGGAGGTTCCATCAGCCGGGTCGAAGCGAACAAATTGGAAACCCAGAGTGACAGACAGGTTCTGAACAGTATGAGTTATTAAAATCAGCTCTACCTTAAAATGATGCTTACATGTACACATCAATGAATCAGTGTTAATATTCTAATAATCAGAACTGTGCAGAAGTTTTAGGCCCTTCAGATGTTTAGATTTTTCTCCATAATGCAGCAGCATCAGGAGGCGTCTGATCATCTGCAGAACAACACAGTTGCCAGAAGAAAACGTCGGCATTGAACGTTTCTGCAAACCAATTGAATATCTACGTTTCAACACGTGAATTATGTATCATATCAACATTTCTACCCATTGAATAATGATGTTCTGTGGTGTGACAACGCTGTGGTTCAGGTCTGGTTAGGTTTAGGCAGGTTTAGGGTTAGGGGAAAGATCATGGTTTGGGTTAAAATAACAGTAAAAATTTAAATAAAAACGGCCGATGTCTCACTAAAAAAAGCCGGTTCTCTCGCCAGAAAAATGGCTGCAAAAACACCCGCCCACTTTAGTCGGTTGAAACAGGAAGCGGACGTTGGTTTCGGTTGCAAGGTGGTCTCGAACCGTGTTCTCTGCTAGAAACTTACTAACCATCCACCTGCTCCTCCTCCTCCTATACAGGAAAGATCAACTCATATAGATCACCTGTGAACTACGTCACTTTAGAAATGTTAATATGATACGTATTTCACGTGTTGAAACGTAGATATTCAACGTTTCTGTGGTTTGCAGAAACGTACAGTGCCGACGTTTTATTCTGGCGACCAGGCTGCTCAGCAGGACAACGAGTCCAAACATCCATCCAGAGTCATAAAGATCCATCTTCATCAACGAGAAGAACAAGGAGTCCTGCAGCAGATGGTCTCTGATCTCAACATCATGGAGTCAGTCTGGGATGAAGACACAGAAGAAGAAGAAACAACCGACCTGCCGAGAACCTGCAACACAGCAAAGCTGCTCACAGCAACATATTGATTTACTTTAAGTTTCTGCTGTTTACTCAACTTTAGATCAAGTTAACTGATCAATAAAAATGATTCACAGCATTATTTTTGAAAGATCTTCAGTTTTACTTTTAGTGCCTAAAACTTTATCTCACTTCTACATGATGATGATTAATATAACGCTAAATGAGGCCGGTTTGCTTGAGGAGCACTTTGAGTAATGTTGATATTTTAAGTATATTTTGCTGCCAATAATTAAAGTTTCCCTCCACTCAGAAATGTTTCCTCTGGTTCCTTCAGTTGGATGTTTGTTCTTCTCTGTGCAGAGTTTGTTTTCATTCATCTGCTGAAGGAGGAAAAGTTTCTCTGAGCTCATTAAAAATCAGATTTTAAGGGGCCACCGGCAAGGATTTCTGATATTCAACCTTTTTGGAGCCAATCGTGGTCCAATATTCAACTGACACAAGTGGTGATGTGGAAACTTGACGCCTGCAGTGAACAAACAGTGAGAATGAACTTTACAGTGAAGGAGGAGACATCTGCTGTCCAGCAGGAAAAACTTAAGAAATATATTTGCATATTTTTAATGAGGGAGAAGCAGTCGATGTTGTGTTTAAAGGTTTTTAACAAGGTAAAAAAAAAAAAAAACAGACTCAATATATTATTTCAAGCAGAGGATGTTTATATGTCCTAAAATGTCTGGAGGGGATCTTTAAGCAGAGTTTTTAATGCAGGACTTTCATTGTGGTATTTTTACTCATTAAAAGACGGGAGTGTGTCTTCCATCACCACCACGCAAAACATGAATCCTTCACGCCGAGGCTGCGGCAAACTGAAACCTTCTCATTGAGATTTTGAATGAAATCTATCTGGTTCTGCATTAAATAAACAACACGGTCCCACTGTGTGTGTGCAGAACGTCTTTTTAAAAAACCAACATGTTTGTATTTCATGTGAAAACACTGAAGCTGGCGTGTAAAGGCCTGAAGGCAGCATCACCTGATCTCCTGCCTTGACCTGATTAGCGGCAGTAATACAGTCTTTTTCCCGTGCATGTAAATGTTTAAAGCGGATGGAGCAAGCATGGAGGTGCCGCAGCAGAGACGCAGCGAGCTGCATGCAGAGAGCGACGGCGGGCCTCCTGCTGAGAGCACAAACACAGAGCTGCAATATTAAAGAGCTGAATGAAGCAGCAGCAGCATGTTTCTGACGGAGAGATACCGATCACACACATTAACTTGTTTTTGTCACTTAGGAGACATACACCAACCTGAAAGGAGCAATTATTTACATTCTTTACATTAAAAATGAATCAAACTCCTACTTTTGTTCAGCTATTTCCTGATAAACCTGCTGTACACCTGTACACAAACTGGTGGAGACCAAACCAGAGCTAAAAGGAGAGCAACTAAATATAAAAATACAACTAAATGAAGTTCATATACAACTAAATTGTAACAGCAAATATGTTTTGCTAGAAACACGAAGCTGCTTCATCTCTCAACGCGATGAAAATGTCGTTCATGTGTTTGGCAAGTTGCAGAAACATTGATACTGAAAGTATGAGTGAAACGTTCAGAGACGACGTACCTGCTCTCTTCTTGGTCTCTGGGCGGCGTTCAGTACGTGTCACTGTGATGTCAGCTGTTCATCCATCAGCAGGATGTGATGTCACGTTTCCATGGCTTCAGCTCTGACTGTCGCTCTGTAACTGGGGGGTCGTGTCGGTGTCTGTGTTTGATTGACAGCACCTGGTGGGTCGTGTCGGTGTCTGTGTTTGATTGACAGCAGCTGGGGGGTCGTGTCGGTGTCTGCGTTTGATTGACAGCACCTGGGGGGTCGTGTCAGTGTCTGTGTTTGATTGACAGCAGCTGGGGGGTCGTGTCGGTGTCTGTGTTTGATTGACAGCAGCTGGGGGGTCGTGTCGGTGTCTGCGTTTGATTGACAGTAACTGGGGGGTCATGTCAGTGTCTGCGTTTGATTGACAGCAGCTGGGGGGTCGTGTCGGTGTCTGTGTTTGATTGACAGCAGCTGGGGGGTCGTGTCGGTGTCTGCGTTTGATTGACAGTAACTGGAGGGTCGTGTCGGTGTCTGCGTTTGATTGACAGTAACTGGGGGGTCGTGTCGGTGTCTGCGTTTGATTGACAGCAGCTGGGGGGTCGTGTCGGTGTCTGCGTTTGATTGACAGTAGCTGGGGGGTCGTGTCGGTGTCTGTGTTTGATTGACAGCAGCTGGGGGGTCGTGTCGGTGTCTGCGTTTGATTGACAGTAACTGGGGGGTCGTGTCGGTGTCTGTGTTTGATTGACAGCAGCTGGGGGGTCGTGTCGGTGTCTGCGTTTGATTGACAGTAACTGGGGGGTCGTGTCGGTGTCTGCATTTGATTGACAGCAGCTGGGGGGTCGTGTCGGTGTCTGCGTTTGATTGACAGCAGCTGGGGGGTCGTGTCGGTGTCTGTGTTTGATTGACAGCAGCTGGGGGGTCGTGTCGGTGTCTGTGTTTGATTGACAGCAGCTGGGGGGTCATGTCGGTGTCTGTATTTGATTGACAGCACCTGGGGGGTCGTGTCGGTGTCTGCGTTTGATTGACAGCAGCTGGGGGGTCGTGTCGGTGTCTGTGTTTGATTGTTCGTTACATCTTCTGTTTCTGCTTTACTGCAGTCGACTGTTTACTGCTGATATTCAACAGTCGTGGTTGGAAACAAACATTAATTCACATTTTCTTGCGCTACATTTGGATGGAAACCAGATTAATGACTTGAAGCTCAACATGTTGTTCAACATTGAAGCCACAGCAGAGACGTATGGAGCTTTAGTGTAAATTCAGGCAGGAAGACTTTCTTTAACCATTCATTCATGTCCCTCTCCTCTCTCTCTCTCTCCCCCCGCTCCTCCCGCTTTCGCATCAGCTGTTTGGAGGCGTCACTCCTTGTTATCAAATCAGATTCCTCCACGATCTCTAACCGCCAATCACGGCTCAGCTGTCAAACTTTCAAACCTGTTTCCCTCTCTGTCAGCTGTCAGCTGTCATTCCAGAGCGATCATCACGACCCTCCTGCGCTCCGTCCACAGAAGCTGCTACCATACCACCAAGACCAGCTCCTCTTCATCACCACCACCAGCGTCTAGACTCCATCTGATGACATCATGATGGGGTCTAATCACCAAAGACTTTTCCACCGTCATCTATTATGCTTGTTCAATAAATATCATTTACTTCATAAAGAAACTGAGTCTCTCCTGACTGAAATATAAATGTAAATGAAACATCACTGTGAACATCATCAGGCAGAGATTAAGTTTGTCAACGCAGCGTAACTGAGAAACAGTTTATCATATATGAACGTAGTTTCTAGGAGACAGAGTTGGAATATTGGACGATCATGTTGCTGTGTGTTCCAGATTTTTTAAAGCACTCTTAAAATGTGTTCTCTGTTTTTGCTAAACGTGTTCGAGTGGCCTCAAATTCCCTCAAATGTCCTCACAGTGAAAGGAAGCCTGCTTTAAACAGCCAGCAAATCCAGAGGTGAGTCTTTAATCTGTGATGAAGACTGACAGGGTTTGTCTCCTGCTGCTGAAAGAGAGCGCCAGTCTGCACAAAGGAAGAAGAAGATGAGATATTTTCTTGTTGTTGTTTTTCTTTGCTCTCATTTTAAACACTCTGACCTTGGCGAGCGCAGGATCCCGGACACGTTCTCTGGATCAATGCGATGGCATTTCTGCCTTTATTGAGCAGTTTGGATCTGAGAGAGAAAAAGAGCGAGTGAGTTCAGCCCCATCGATCCCTGATGGATGAGGGTGAACGAGAAGATAATTGAGGTGAAGTGTGAGTGAGGGGAGGAGGGCCGAGGAGGAAGGAGGAAGGAGTTCAAACTTTTATCAGACAACAGAACTACAATTAGCAGAATAGACCAGCGTTTATATTCTGCATAAACGCTGGTCTGGTTGAGTTTTTCAAGGCTTCTAATACAAGCTAATATCACATGACATGTAGCTTGTTTAGTGGGTAAGAGCTGAAACATAAACTGTTCATACAAACCAATGAAAAAACTAAACAGGAAGTGATTCTTGCATTATTATTTGCAGATCCCTGCACAGGGAGCAACACATATAATAATAATTACTTTATTTACATAGAACTTCAACAGCAGGTTGCAAAGTGCTTCATCAAATCAACATAGAATAAGATAATAAAATCATATTAAAAAAATGAATAAATATATAATAAATAATAAAACAGTTCAAGAAAAAGTGATTGTAAAATGTTTTTTTAACAGAGCTGCCTGATCTGCTGGAGAAAAGTCTACTTACAGGCAGGAGAAGAAATGTTTGGAGTGTGTTTGTAAGGTTGGCTGAACGTATTTACTGCACAGAGCAGTTTGACCAAAACCGAAGCAAATCAAAGCTGAACACTCCCAAAAGTAAAGAAAACAAACCAACAAGAAAACATTTCTGCACCGGGCTGATGGAGTCAGCATGGCCTGAAGCTTTTATGAACTGTAGCTCCTCCCACTCCAGGAGATCATTAGAAAATCAATTAACTGATAGCAGTGATTGATCTCTTACCCAACTGATGAACATTATAAGTTAACAGTGGAAACATTTCTTAACACATTAAAAGAGTAAATGTTATCATGTATTATGTGTTTGATTGACAGCACTTGGAGGGTGTTGGTGTCTGTGTTTGATTGACAGCACCTGGTGGGTGTCGGTGTCTGCGTTTGATTGACAGCAGCTGGGGGGTCGTGTCGGTGTCTGCGTTTGATTGACAGTAACTGGGGGGTCGTGTCGGTGTCTGCGTTTGATTGACAGCAGCTGGGGGGTCGTGTCGGTGTCTGCGTTTGATTGACAGTAACTGGGGGGTCGTGTCGGTGTCTGCGTTTGATTGACAGCAGCTGGGGGGTCGTGTCGGTGTCTGTGTTTGATTGACAGCAGCTGGGGGGTCGTGTCGGTGTCTGCGTTTGATTGACAGCAGCTGGGGGGTCGTGTCGGTGTCTGTGATTGACAGCACCTGGGGGGTTGTGTCGGTGTCTGTGTTTGATTGACAGCAGCTGGGGGGTCGTGTCGGTGTCTGTGTTTGATTGACAGCACCTGGGGGGGGTGGGGGGTTGTGTCGGTGTCTGTGTTTGGAAGTTAGATAAGGAGACTTTAGCAGAAAAGTTAAAGTGGGTTGTTGTTGAGAGTGTGTGTAGCAGGATGCGGTCAGGCTCAGTGTGACTGGTTAGTCATATATTTTAATAAATGTGTGTTTGATCTTCAGATAATAAAACAGCAGCCACCTCTGCAGCAATCTACATTCTAATCACACACAAACACAATAGTTTCAGTGGTGCTTCGGTTGATTGCATTATAATATTTAGTTCATATTTAGTAACACTTGATGTTGAGATGTAAATGAGGAGCAACAACTATAAGAAGAGTGATGGAAATATAACAAACGTTTTGTCCATGACGACCAGTTTAGTCGGCCACAATCTCACCACACTTCCTGTTTTGTTTTGTTGTTTTATTACGAAAGCGTAGACGTTCCAAAATCAGCCTTTAAAATCCATTTTAGTGAGACAGAAGTGCTTGAGTTTAACTATTTAACAATTACTTTAAACTTCTACTCCGCTTCATTTCAAAGGTAAATATAAGGTAACAGTTTACTTTAAGTCCCACTATGTCTCCTTACTAATCAGTAGTTATTAATGGTTTATAACACACTATAAGGCAGTTATAAGCAGATATAAGTGTTTATTAATGTATAAGTCTACAACTATAACTCCTCTTGTGGACACTCAGAAATGTTTGCTGCTGTATAAACAGATCATGAATGACAATAAAGAAAAACACAGAAAAACATGTCTTCATGACAAATACTGTACATTCATAAACACTTCAAAATGTCATTAAACCGTTTATTAAATGTTTATACTGATTATAAATGCTGAACAGGGCTTACTGTGAACTAACTACATCTGGAACTCAAGCACCTTGCTTGTTTATTTATGCTTATTTATTCAAAACCCTTATTTATATCCTGGTATAACGTATATATATATTCCTTCCCCGCTGGTGTAATATCTGTTTTCTCTTAATGCGCAGTATCTCCGTCCAACTGCTGCTCCAGTACTTCACTACAGTCATTGTTGTAAATAATGTAATATCTCTCAGACCTTGCTTCTCTTTTTATTTCAATCTAAATCTAAATTTAATTGATTGTAAATTTGTTCCTGCATGTACCTGCGCTTGTGCAAATCACAATAAAGTCTCTTGGAACTTAACTTTTTACTCCACTTCATTTATCTGACAGCTACTAGTTACTTTTTAAAACCTATAATAATCACTAAAAAGTGCTGACAGGTGCACAAGATCAAACCTAAAGAACAATCCTTCACACTATTGATCACAAAAAGTTAGAATACGCAATAAACAGTAAATAAAATGGGTAGAAATAGCTCCAATACAGCCAGCTAAACATTAAAATGCTGTTTAAATAGATTGATTTTTGCAAGAAGTATCGAGCGTAGTGATTAGTTACTTGAGGAGGAAGTCAGCTTCACACCTTCATGCGTCTCGCAGGTGCAATTTATTTAACTCCTACAGTCAGCCTGCCTGTCAGATTACCTTCAGTTATCATCACAAACACCCAGCGAGCCATGCTCTCATGCATTTTACATGTGGAGAGGATTTTCAGATTAGTTCTGCATGCGTGACCTGCTACCTCCCAGCGTCCGGTGGCAAAGAGCTGCAGCTGAACAACAACAGCAGCGAGAGCGCCTTCGGTCGACGGCACGATCGATGTCGTTTGATTCTGATCAGACGAACCTGCTGCTGCTGCTGCTGCTGTCAATCCCTCCGTGTCCTGTTCAGTCTCATGTTTCTGTGTCATGTTCACATCTGATGTCAAGATGTTAAACAAACTCCTTGAGACATGACTGACCTTCTCTGTTCCCATACTGTCACAGCTCAGATTTCACTTTTTTTTGTACAGAAAGTATGAACATCTGTGTGAAAATGTTTCATGTGTAAATAGAGAGACAGACAGTCCTCATCAGCATGCTGCAGTAGCCTCATTAAACTGTGTGAAGCAGCCACATCCCTGGATTGTGTTGTCTGTCAATAAGACGGGAGAACCCACATGATGCCAGGACACACGTGTGTTTATTACAGGCAGAAAAAGCCAGAGGAGAGAGACCAGAGTGATTACGCTGATGTGTGATGATGTAAAGGTGTGTGTGTGTCTACAGGAAGCATCTGAAACAGGCCTCTCATGGGACATCATGGAAAACATGGGAGGAAAATCCCAACTCCCTTTAAATTCTTAAGTCTAGACTTGATAATAATGGATTTGCTTGTATGAGCGACTACTTTAACTGGGATTAAACACAGTAGTTTAGTTTGACTCCTGTCACATGTCTGTCATAGTCCTAAAGTCGGGCCTGTAGGTCTGTTGTGTGTCCTGTTGGTCTGCGGGGTTTTTGGGGGGCGAGGGGTTGTCATTGCTCTCCGACACTGTAGTGGGTGCTGTGGACTAATCTACAGCAACATGGGAAGGCTGTATGTCTGTACTGTACAACAACAAACCAAAGCAATCTCTGAAACAGACAATAGCAATGAATCTGCTACAGTTACAGTTTTAAACTGTTATCTTTATCAGATTCGGATGATTTTTATATCAGAATATTTATGCTGTAAAAGAGGAAAAATGTCAACAAAACCAACCACAGTAACTGGAATCAGGATGAGCAGAAACTACACGTCTAAGACTGACAACATTTAACATGTAGGTGTGTTGATTCTCCATTCTTGGCTGGACTGCAACATCTGTCCATCACTGACTGACTGACTCACTGAGTGATGAAGTTGTACCATTGGTCAGCCAGCCAAGTGTTGGTCATCACTCTTTCAAAATGAATCAGCGTGAACAGTTTTCTATTACATCCTCGGGGGGCGTTTACAACGATCCCACTCACTGACTGCAGCCTTTTCCAAATTTACACTAAGAGCGCCGTGCAGCCGAGCCGTCGGTCTGCACCTGAACTCCTACGCCATGATTGCACGACTGTCGGAGGAACGTGTGGTGGCGTTGTTGCAGCTGAAACGGCGAGCGCCGGGAGGCATGAGGAGAGCCCACAGTTACAGCAGCACAAATAACCATCACGCAGACAAAACATTCAATACAGAGACTGCTGCAGAAAGAAACAGATGAAAGAGTTATAATTACAACTAAAATAAGTTCTCTTTCAAATCAAACATCACAAGACATGAATGGAAACTGCATTTATACCCTTTTTTTTTAACTCAAACGTAGCTTAACCATGTCATGTGATGCTACTTCAGTATTACTGGGACCACTACAGAAAACATTTAATATCCAGGTATTAACATTATAGACACCACTGACTGTCCCTGTGCATTGACCAGACACAGTCCAGCCGTTCACCAGGTTTTGACCTCCTGGTCTTGTTTCATCCCTCCGTCTATCGATGTCAAACCCCGCCTCGCTCCGGCTGAAGCCATTTCCTCTGTTTGTTAGCGGCATAAAAGTTTAATGTGGCGTTCAGTTATCTGTCATTGCAGGAGGGACGAAGAGGGAGAAAGACTAAAGAATGAGAATGAAGCAGGAAAGAGATGTTTACCAGGGAGGAAAGACAGAGGGAAGATGATGATGATGTGTGAAGAAACAACACAGAATAAATAACATTTTAATTGTGGAGAGTATGTCTCATTCTCCATTTTTGTGCCCTTATTATTATTATTATTATTATTATAGTCCGAAGGATTCTTGTCACAGTGTCTGTGCCCTGAACTCAGACTCACAGGCAGCTGCTGATGTAAAGTCTTCAGGTTATACACAGGTAAGGTTAGCGTCCTGTAGCAGAGTGTGGAGTTACACACAGACACATCTTCAGGTAAGTAAGCCAGCAGAAATTCAAAATAAGGAAGAGTTTCTCCCTTCATCACATCACAGTTTAAAAACCTAAAATCTAGAGGAAATAAAAGGAAGTAAAACTGGTTCCCTCCTCACCAGACGGCTGGGTTGCAGTGGTGTAAAGTAACTAAGTACATTTACTCTAGTACTGTATTTAAGTCCAGTTTTGAGGTACTTGTACTTTACTTGAGTATTTCCATGTGATGCTACTTTATACTTCTATTAAAGTATATTATTGTGCAGTACTACAGTCCAAAACCCAAATATATTCAGTTTACCATCAGAGGAGACAAATAAAACCATCAAATCATCACATGTGACGAGTTGGAGCCAGAAAAGTTTTGATATTTTGCTTAAAAAAATGTCAAAAATGATTATTTGATTGTCAAAATAGTTGCTGATTAATGTTCGGTGGATGCAGCTCTACTGTAAAGTGACTCCTGCTGTCATAAATGTAGCAGAGTGGAAGTATAAAGTATCATCACATGGAAATACTCTTGTTCAGTAAAAGTACCTCAAATAGTATTTAAATACAGTATCTGACCTCTGTGGAGGGAAGTAACTGAGTACATTTACTCCATCGATCAGCTGATCAGTTCATCCTGATCTTTAGATGAATCGAATCGTTAATTTAAACGATGATCTTCGCTGTTGTTCGCTGCGTCTGTACGAACAGAACGGCATGATGGGAAAGTAAAAATACCCAGAATTCTCCTCCAGCAGCCGGAGATGAAAGTGATGTTTCTGGCAGCTCCGTCACACGAAAACACACGAAAACACACCAACGTTTAATGAGTCGCCATTAACAGCCTGAATACCTGCCAGTGTGTGTGTGTGTGTGTGTGTGTGTGTGTGTGTGTGTGTGTTTGTATGGAAACAGGAAGTGGGGGCTTTTACTATGAAGTGATTCATCTTCACAACACACTCTTCGACAAAACGCCGCTGATTCTCCCTTTTTAAACAGCAAACTGACTTTCTAATGAGGCTCTCCTTTAACCCAACACACACACACACACACACACACACACACACACTCACACACACACACACACACACACACACACACACACACACTCACACACACACACACACACAGTGCAGTAATGAGGTTTGCAGCTTTAATAAAACTGCTCCTCGTTTGACGAAGGAGTCATTAAAATGAAAACATGACAAAGTGCAGCTTTGATCTGAGAGAGAGAGACAGGTGGAAAGAGATTATTTTTTTTATTTCACCTTTATTTAAAAAGAAACTCATAAAAATCAAAACAGCGTTTCCATGACAATAAATAGAACAACAACAACTTCAACGCCTGCCTAAAAATAGTATAATAAAGCGGATAGTTCTGGTCCGTGATTGGCTGAGACACGTTTCAAAGCCGTCGTGAAATATAAACACACACCTGTGACGATTACTGCGCCAAACAAATTGTTTCAAAATGTCAGATTTTGTTGTAACTTGTGATTTACTGGGTGAGATAAACCTGAGATGGAGAGGATGGAGGAGGAAGATGAAGAAAGGAGACACTCTGACATTAATGAGAGAGACACTGAAGAGCCGGAACCGTTAAACACACGATGTGGTCCGTTGGTTTTCAGACCTGGTGTAGAAAGATCTGACTATTGATTTTAAATCAATCACCAAAATGGAGCTGAACCAGGCGTCAGTTTTATGCGGCTATGAAAAGCAGGGAAGGAGAACGCTGTGCTTTCAGCAGTTATGTTGGTTTAACTGGTTCATCAATGATCCGCCGATCAGCTGATCCTGGCGTCTGTTGAGAGATCCTCAGTTTTCATTGGTGTAGTGAAAAAACATCCCAGCAACAAGCACTAACATGGTAAAAACATCCCAACAATAAGCACTAACATGGTAAAAACATCCCAGCAACAAGCACTAACATGGTAAAAACATCCCAACATCAAGCGCTAACATGGTAAAAACATCCCAACATCAAGCGTTAACATGGTAAAAACATCCCAACAATAAGCATTAACGTGGTAAAAACATCCCAGCAGCTAGCGCTAACATGGTAAAAACATCCCAGCAACAAGCGCTAACATGGTAAAAACACTGACCTTCACTACATCTTATCATCACCATCTTCATCATTGAGCTCTTGTGTGATTTTCTGAAGTTTTCTTCAGTCTGTTCACCTCCTGCAGAGTGAGACCTCCTCTCCTGTTCCTGCTCGCTGTCAGTCAGGTGATCCTCTGTCATGTTCTTTGTTTTCTCTAAGAACAGTTTGATGTTTCCAACACTGAGATCTTTAGATCCTGCAGCTGCCAGCAGCCACCTGGAGTCAGAAGATTCAGTCCCACTGTCAGCAGCAGAGTCCTCCATACTGGATCCGGACTCACTGATCCAGACTCACTGATCCAGACTCGCTGATCCGGACTCACTGATCCAGACTCGCTGCTCTCTTCACCTGTGAATCTTTACTGTTGCTTTTAGTTTCCTTTTCACATGTGACACTTGTAGATCTTCATTATCATCTTCATCACGTCAACTTCACTTCCTCCCAACACGACTCAGCTTCCTGCCTCCTCCTGTCTCCTCTTGTCTCCTCCTGCATCCTCCTGTCTCTTCCTGTCTCTTCCTGTCTCCTCCTGCCTCCTCCTGTCTCTTCCTGCCTCCTCCTGTCTCCTCCTGTCTCCTCCTGTCTCCTCTTGTCTCCTCCTGCCTCCTCCTGCCTCCTCCTGCCTCCTCCTGTCTCCTCTTGTCTCCTCTTGTCTCCTCCTGTCTCCTCCTGTCTCCTCCTGCATCCTCCTGTCTCCTCCTGTCTCCTCTTGTCTCCTCCTGTCTCCTCCTGCATCCTCCTGCCTCCTCCTGTCTCCTCCTGCCTCCTCCTGCCTCCTCCTGTCTCTTCCTGCCTCCTCCTGTCTCCTCCTGTCTCCTCCTGTCTCCTCTTGTCTCCTCCTGCCTCCTCCTGCCTCCTCCTGCCTCCTCCTGTCTCCTCTTGTCTCCTCTTGTCTCCTCCTGTCTCCTCCTGTCTCCTCCTGCATCCTCCTGTCTCCTCCTGTCTCCTCTTGTCTCCTCCTGTCTCCTCCTGCCTCCTCCTGCCTCCTCTTGTCTCCTCTTGTCTCCTCCTGTCTCCTCCTGCCTCCTCCTGTCTCCTCCTGCATCCTCCTGCCTCCTCCTGTCTCCTCCTGCATCCTCCTGTCTCCTCTTGTCTCCTCTTGTCTCCTCCTGTCTCCTCCTGTCTCCTCTTGTCTCCTCCTGTCTCCTCCTGTCTCCTCCTGTCTCTTCCTGTCTCCTCCTGCATCCTCCTATCTCCTCCTGTCTCCTCCTGCATCCTCCTGTCTCCTCCTGTCTCCTCCTGTCTCCTCCTGTCTCCTCCTGTCTCATCTCTTCCAGCAGCTTCCTTGTTAGACGTTTCTAATCTACATGTTGCCCTTCATCATTAGTCAGAGGAAGAGGAAGAGGAAGACTCCTGATGAAGAAAAGTCAACAGTAACAGTTTGTTCTTCCTGTAGAAAGTCTGTCAGAGTGAACATGTGGTGGTTATAAGTCTCCAGGAAACTAATGCAAGTCAATGTAACGTCCCCAAAAGTGACCATGATCTGACATGTGTGTGTGTGTGTGTGTGTGCGTGCGTGTGTGTGTGCGTGCGTGCGTGCGTGTGTGCGTGCGTGCGTGCGTGCGTGCGTGCGTGCGTGTGTGTGTGTGTGACAGATTAAAGGGCAGCACAAAGAGAAAGAGATAAAGGACGACGGACTGAGTTTTTCTTTAAATCATTACTATTATCATCATTAATTAAAGTCTCCTTGGCGGTGGCAGCGATGGCGGCGGCGGCGTCCTGAAGCTGCAGCTGAATGTGAAGCCAACAGGAAGACGGAGGCAGAAGCACAATGCTGACATTTCAATGAAATGTCAATTACTCCAACAGGCTCGGCGCCTGTTGTTTCCTTTCATTCTCCGGCGCTGCAGGAGAAACGATCCGACCAGAACGACCAGACGAGTTTAAAATCCATCAAAGCTTCTGAAGCTTTCTGAGGTCTGTTAGAAAACACGGAGAGAAGATTCACAACATCTCAGAACAACACTGATGATCCTTCTGAACAATATAAAGTATAAAACCTTTATTTGTGTGGATTCAACATTTAGGCTTCGCTTTGTGATGTCTTCAATATACAGCGTCGACATACAGACAAAATGTATTCATCATCATCATCATCACCTTCAGCACCACAGACAGCTGACGTTCTCTTAAGCACAGGTAGAAATGAAACATAAATGGTTGCTTCTTATTGGACAGAGCGACGGATGTCTCCTAGCAACCGATTTACACTAAAAAACTAACTTGAAACTAGTCAGTAAGAACTTTACACACAAGCTGAGTGATGGATTTATGATCAGCTGTTTCCATGGTTACCAGATGACGTTGTGACCTGAGAGGCCTTCTGGGAAAGTTGCTGCTGGACCAGTAGGGGGCAGTCTTCCCTCCGGTGCAGTGACGGGTCACTGGGATGGTTCCCTCAAGTGTTTCCCTCCTCCTCTACACCTCAAGATGATGAGTGGTGAGCGTTCTGGCACAACATGGCCGCCGTTCATCGCCCAGGTGATCCTTTATTATTATTTATTATGAGACATAAGTGACGCGGAGTAAAGCTGCTTCTCCTGCGACGTGACGATGAGGAGAAACTCACTCCATCGATCCGTCAGGAACAACGATCCCCGAGCGTTTTAATGTCCCACCAACACACACACACACACACATACACACACACACACACACACACACACACACACACACAGTGGAGTCCAGGCGTAATTATCTGCTGCCTTTTCCTTTCCGGCGTCTTTGAGTCGCTGCAGCTCGGTGGGTCGAGAAGAAACACACACACACACACACAGTCCTAAGATAGACATGCTGCAGTGCATTCTGGGAAGCTGTACCTTGTCCAGCTGTCAGTCAAACTCACCTCAGTGTTCGTTAATCAGTTAATTCCTTAACGAGCTGCTTCAATTAACCTCAGTCTGCTCTGGAGAGACTTTCTCTGTCTTTGTAACTGTAAATGTGTGTGTGTGTGTGTGTGTGTGTGTGTCTCTGTGTGTGTGTGTGTTTGGCAAATGACATCCACCTAATTAGACCCCCCCCCCCCTAACTCTGCACCCTGGATGACCAATTAGCATGAAACTTAATTGGACAAATGAACACAGTGTTTAATTGACTAAATTAACGTTTTTCCTAATTGAATTAAATTAGCAGCCGACTCTAAAGGCTGCAGGCTGCCGCTCGGCTGCTGCTGTGACATTTCTGCCTCTGTGGACGGTTCAGGGATGAGTGTGTGTGTGTGTGTGTGTGTGTGTTGAGGGGGGATAAGGCAGCCAGTGGTTGTTGCTAGGCATCCAGTATCTCCCTCTCTCTCTCTCTCTCTCTCTCTCTCTCTCTCTTTAGGCTGTAATTTCATGAGCTGAGGTCTAATGGACTCTACAGGAACAAACACAGCGGCTGAAGGACAAACTGTCGCCCCCGAACCGAGGACGACACACACACACACACAGGAGGCGTGTTTTTAATAACCGTCGCTAATGATCTGTGACGCTGTGACTTCCACCAAACACACGCTGACATTCGCAGGCTCGAGTCGAGTCCAAGTCCGCGCGAAGAAACATTTAGTCACAACGCCACGACAACATCATCTCCCTACATGCTGCATTAATCACTGAAGCGTATTTGTCCAACCGACAGGTCGAGACTGAGACGAGTTTGACGAGTCAGAGTCGGAGACTAAAAGGCCGGCGAGGACGTGCCGGCGAGGTGACCCGGAGGAAGCTCTGCGTCACACGGCGGTCACAACTCTTCCAGACATTTCCAGACGTCTGCTGCGGTTGCCGTGTGACTCAAAGGGCACAGCGGTCGTTTATTTGTTGCTCGCAAATTAGTCTGAGCAGTTCTTATTCACCACAGAGTTCAAACACGGATAAAAAAAAAAAGCCTTCTTATATTTAATTATCTCCTTTATATGATTATACAAAGGGTGGAGGGGTCAGTGGGTTGAGTGCGATGCCAACATTGACACAGTTAATAAAAGACTACAGTCTCTCAGGGCTCATATTTACTGTTATTTCATATTCTCCTCCTGTGATGAGCTGCTGTTTAAATACCTCAGAGGAAGGTGAGATGACTGCTGGATCATTGAGCTCTGAGGAAATCAGAGAACTGACATTAAAACAGGATATAATTAACTTTTAAATACTTAAAAACATGGTGGCCAGTTTATAATCTGACTGTGATGACATGTCACAACTTTAAACACACAATATAAAGATGTATCAGGCTGATTGATCTTGTATTTTTCAATCTTTTTAGAGAACAGCAGCTTCTACCTGCAGCTGATCAGCTTCATGCTAACATGTTGCTGTTAGCATGTTTCCATCCGGCACATTAACCAAAACACTTTAGTAGCAGAAAGAAAAAACTCGAAGAGAAAAACAAAAATCATAATTTAGGGATGCACAATATTATCGGCACGTCATCGGCCGATAAAAGCTCTAAAACGAAATATCGGCATCGGCGAATTCTGCCGATTATGGGAGGCCGATATGTCGCCATCTGCTCCGCCGTCTGACTGTGCTTCCCTCCGCGGACTGTTTCACCCCGACGGTCCCGGTGTTTCCTCCGCAGGCTGAACTTCACTTAGCTGCCCATCAGACCAGCTGCTTCTTCCCACTTTAACCTGAATAACAAACCGGAGCTAACGTTAGCTGGGAGGCTAGCTGGCTGTGCTTCCCTCCGGTCATGCTGCGGCTAACGCTCCGCTAGCCTCTCAGCTAACGTTAGCCGCGGCTCTCCATGTGGATCCAACCGGAGCACCGGTTTGTTATTCAGAAGTGCAGCCTGCGGAGGAAACACCGGGACCGTCAGGGTGAAACAGTCCACGGAGGAGCTGCTACTATGATCGGCTGCACAGATAGGAAACACCTCGGCTGACAGGATGTACCACTCTGTTTGGAAAAAAAAATCTTTTTGGTTTATAACGGCGGTTGGCAACCAGCGTATTAGGTGCATTACCGCCACCTTCTGGTCCGGAGTGTGGACCAGAGATTAAATCCTACACATTAATCCTGTCTGTCTAATAAACTCAATGAAAACTCTACTGCTGCTCCCACTTGGCAGCTTCATTAAAGGCTTCCTGAGTTCTTCCTTCATATATTGTCTTTCTTGATCATACTTAGTACAATCTATGCTTGCATGTATAATAGTCTCCTCAGCCAGCTGGAAAAAATATGTGCATGTATCAGTATCAGCAACAATGAGTTGGAAATATCGACATATCGGATATCAGCAAAAAATCCAATATCGTGCATCTCTACCATAATTATAACTGAACAATGAGCTTCATGCAGAGAGGGACTGGATCAGATCAACACATCTCTGCTCTCTGGAGGATGAAGATTTAGATTTGAATGATCCTTTAACCTTTCCTGCAGCACGTCCCTCAGTACAAACCTCTGAATGAATTCAACATCAGGTTGATGTCCTTTAAAGGTTCCCAGTGTTCCCAGTGTGTTAAACCAGCAGTCAGGTGTCTGTAATCATTCCTCCTGTTCTTACTGGATATTAAAGATCCTTCAAATGTGCTTTCAATGGAAGTGATGGAGGCTAAAATTCCCTCTTTGTGTTTCCCTGTTGAGCTGCAGGTGGAAGTTTAGTAACAAAAAGAGGAACTTTGGCACTAAAAAGACTGTAACGTTGAAAGATATCTACTTGATTTGACTCATTTGGACGCTGAAGCTTCATTAAGGTCATTATGAAGGGATCTTCTAATGGTCAGTATGAACAGGAGGAATGATTTAACAGCGTTAATGTTCATTTAGACTCCTGACTGTTGGTTTAAGACATATTTGGAAAGTTATGAACCGTCCTCTAAGAAAGAGTCGGAACTTCTGGCAACAGAAACAGATTTTTTTATCTCTGAGTATCTGTGAACTTTGGAGGATCCTCTCATTTATTTAAGATCTCTCTCTCACAAACTCCTTGATGAAATCTTTCTCTGTCAGTCGCTGCAGGTTTCTCCGATGAAACGATGAATATCTCATTTTTAGACTCAAACTCTTCAATCAGCATCAGACGGCGGCAGGTTTTCCAGGTTTGAAGGATTCAGATTGAATCCAGACGCACATGAAAGTAATTAACGTCTAGATTACTATCTGAGGCACCGCGCACACACACACACACACACACACATTAGCACAATCATACACACAGATATGCAAAATGCACACAGACCCAAACACTGACACTCCCTCTGTGTCTCTTTCAGACACATTTAGCATACAGATTTAAATATGCAGACGGATCATATATCATCATACACTCTGGGAACCAATTATTCCAAACACAAACTAAAATATCTGGAACACAGTGAACACAGTCACATGATGCCACGTTCCTCCATCATCACGCACACGTGAGTGTGTGTGTTTGAACGTCAACGTGGCTTCTTTTGATCCGTCTAAACACACACAGTCTGACTCACACACACTTGTGTTGTATGTTAATATACTCGTGAGGACGTCCAGCTGTTCTATATTAATTCTGTCCTCAAGCTCCGAGTCGACTTTTAACCTCGACAGAAGCACAAAGAAACGTTCGTGTTGTCGTCGGCTGCTGCGGCGGCGCCCCCTCACCGCCAAACATCAGACTGCAGCTGCCGCCAGTTACTTATTTAAGGTTTACATACGGCAGCCCGGAACTGCCAACCTTAGTAAAACATCTGGGTGAAGCAACCTCCTCCCTCAGGAGCTCCTCTACGTTCCTCAGTGACGTTCCCGTTATCGTCCAGAAGCTTCAGTAAAGGATCGGAGTCTCGCATGAAATGAAGACCCTTGAACATCTTCAGCTCGTCACTCCTGACCAAAGTTTGGATGGTGTCGTCGTCCACATGCTGATAACAACCCGTCTGGTCTGCTTAGTGAGAGTGTGTTGATTCTAAATACAATCTCATATTTCAAACACATCTCTTCTTATAACCAGAATTTATTCTCACTATAAGGAGAAAATGTTTTAACATGAATAAAAGACGTTTAACTTTCGGCTGCGGCGCAAATTTGTACTGAATTTTCTGGTGATTTGGTCAGAAAATGTGCTGGATGGAAACTTAGCTACAGAAACATATCATTTATGAAATAAAGCTCCACAAAGAAACAATACACGCATCGAGTCAGGTACATTTTCCCATGTGTGTAGTCTTAATATCACAAATTTGCCTCAGAGCTCTGCTAGCTTGATCTGCAGCGCAACAAGCTAACGAAGCTGTAAACAGAACCGTGTTCCTGCACATGCTCAGTGGCGTCTGCCGTCCACAGAACTACTCTCTGGAGACTGAAAACATGATGCTGTTATTAAAACAAAGACCCAGTTCAAATGTAATTTTCATAATGAAATATGTGTCACCTTTGGGCCTCCATACAAACAAACAACGATCTATATTAATATGCATTTAGAGTGATTATACACACACATGCACAGTAGGAGGTGCAGGATGTTTGTGGGGATACAGAAGCGTTTCAGGACAACTGGAGGCCCCGCCCACACACACACACACACACACACACACACACACTCACATACACACACACACACACACACACACACACACACACACACACACACAACAGCAGCAGGGTGTGTCATCTGAGGACAGCTCTGAGACCCCTCCCACCGCTGTAAATGCGATAAACCCGACACACACACACACACACACACACACACACACACAAACACACACACATGTGGCCGAGTCTCTGCAGTACCCGTCTCCTCATGTGAACCCATCCTCTTCTGCCGCATTTCACACACACACACACACACACACACACACACACACACACACACACAAAGCCCCTCTCAATCGAACTCAATCTCCCATGGCTGAGGCATTAGTCACTGCCGAGAAAATGTTGTGCATGTGATCACACACACACACACACACACACACACACACACACACAAACACACACACACAGAGCAGCCAACCTTTATCAAGCTCTGCTCTATAATCTGATAATGTCAGTGAGTATAATGACAGAAGTAGAGGAGAGAAGAGAAGCAGGAGGACGGTGATGTTGACTAGAGAGAAAGAGACACACAAAGAAACATTTTTAATTTGTGCATAAGAAACTCTGAGTGGAAACACCAGAAATAAAAAAAAAAATTCAAAAAAAGCAAAACATCGCAAGAGTTTTTAGGGTTGGCCGAAGTGGAAAAGCTGCGCTCAAATTTTATCCAAATTTCCATAAAATCAACAAAAGAAAATGTGAATGTTTGTTTCTGCTGCTGCTGCTGAGTGAATATCAGCAGATAAACAGCAGGTGGCGCTGGTCCTCCAGCCGGCGCCATTAAACCGCTGCAGAAGAAGAAGAGACACAACGAGACGACGTCATTAAAAGATCGACGGTCAAAACTCAAACGATGGAAAACATGATGGAAATATGACGTTTCTGTTAGTTTCCTGCAGGGCGGCTGAAGGCGGAGGTCATACAGGCGGTCGCCCAGGACGCCACCTCGTCTGGTGGGCGCCGGTCAGACTCAAAGGAAATAAATAAATAAATAAAAATTTGCCTTGGGCGCCCTTCATCATTCATCGGACCAAGCGGCAACCTCCAAGGCTGTAAAATGAAGCCAAACTGCAGTTCCTTGAACGACCACTTGAGGCTCCAAAAGTGAGTCAACCCCCATAGACCCCCATGTTAAACTTTACAGCAGAAATAAACATGTTTACAGCCTGGTACAAACAACCGTTTTGGTCTCTGTAGCTAATTTCCTCTTTCATGACAACTGTACGGGGGGTGAATTTTATTATAACTCACCCGTTTAAATTTTATTAAGTCGTAAAGTTATGCATAATGAAGGACATGGCTGCTTTGAGTGACAGGTCCGCCAGCCGCTAGGTGGCTTGTTTCAGCCGTTCGGCCCGCCTCTTTGGCCATTTTTGATTGGCTGGGAGTTAGGCAGAGTCACGCACTGACAAGATGGCGACGGCCGGAGCGGCTCACTTTGAGCTTCAAAACCGCTCCTCAGAAACCAACGGGTGTCGTCACGGTAACTACGTCCATATTTTTATACAGTCTATGGTTTGGAGACAGTGGGCAGGTTTGGATCACTATTTTATTAAAGGCCAGATGTAAATATGTTTTATTTAGGTTCAAACTTTATTTTGTGAAATGTGCTTTTCTGTTCCGCCACAAGAGATTCACCAGAGCGAGCGCTAGCTGATCGCTGCGTAAGGCGTCAGTTCCTCTAACAGAGAACAGCCTGCTGAACACAACTAACGTCTCCTGTCTCTGCTTCCCTGTATAAACCTGTCACAACTCGCCCCTACGGACTCATTAAGCCTTTCTGATGTGGTTTGGACCAAGTTTAAAGTAGAAAACTGTGTGTTAGAAACTGTTTGGAAGTCAATTAGAGCTTCGCTGGCTCCCGTGAGCATATGGTGACAAAATGGCGGCCTTACTGTCGGTGTTTTTATTTATTTGTTTCTTCTGTAGCTCCTGTACATCTGCCTGAAAACAGCTGCTTAGCTCAGGGTTAGCATCGTGGTTAATGTATAGTTATTTAAATGTTATTGGTCGATACACTGTTATTGTTGTAAAATGGTTAAATGTGATATGTCAGTATTTTTGAATGGCCGAGGTTGTTTATATAGTGTAGATATTATTGATTGTATTATATAGGAGTGTTCATGTATGCAGTGGAGCGGAGAAGTTACAGCAGCAGTAAGAGTGTAAGTTTTATTACACAGATTTTACAGCAATATTTAGTAACTTAATGATTACTGGTAACAACAGGTTGGTGTGTAGAAGTTATACATTGTTATTATAACACTAACCGGTGACAGTTCATCATCGTTGTGTTGTTAATGGATGAATTATTAAGTTATGTGAGGATTATTGTGAACGAGAGACTGCTGCCTGCTGAACGTCTCCCGTCATTCTGCATACAGGTGACTGATGCCTGAAGCCTGTAACACTAACAAATGAACAAAGAAAGAAATACAGACAGAAATACACGATGCAGCCATGTTCCTCACAGTGTTTCATCTGTCTGCAGCTGGACTGTGCTGGGGGGGGGGGGGGGGGGGGGGGGGGGGGGTTCCAAACCTTCAGGTGCACAAGGAAAAGCTTTGTTACACGGCTTTGTTGAATACTCGATCCTGATTGGTCAGTTACACCAAACAGACCGTTGCTACGGACGCAGTTCTGTTCATAGACTCTGGAGGACTACGTCCCATCATATCAATCCACAGAAAGAAGTTCTGTTAAACTACAAACTGCAGCTGATTCACGACACCAAAAACACGTCAGAGATGATGTCTGACTGGGAACAGATGAAGAGCTACTGGGCTCCAACCAGTACAGAAAGGGAAAAGTTTAGCAAGATCTTGTCATCCAATCCAGGCAGCAGATCTGGTGAGCGCCCCTCTTCCCTGCGTATCAGTAGTGATAATATTATACTATTACCAGCTGTGTTTCCAGATGTGAGGAAACAGAGATGAACAACAGGAACATCATGATCTTCAGAAGCCTGCAGAGCTTCCACAGAATCAATAAAATCATTTTTAAATCAATATTTGTGTCAGATTATTGATTTATTTAGTAAACAGCTGTGTAATAAGCAGCTCACATAAAGAACCAGAACGGTTTCAGTCACATGATTCATGAACGTCATCGTTTAGCTGCTGTTACTCATCAGACACGTGCAGCAATATTTCAACTTTTTACCAAATTTTTGACTGTTTCTACTCAAAGTTTCTAATGTGCAAATAAAAACACTGGATGGAAACAATGCAGAGACACATAATAACAGTTTAGTCTCATATGAAGGGACACAGATGTTATTATGAAGCTTCTACATATTGAAAGGTGATGATTCTGCTTCCTGTTTATTACTGAGGTTCCTCATATCTAAACATGTTCCTGCTCCCGTCTGTCAAATTATAAACATATAAACCTTCATGAGCTGCTCCTGAAACATCATCATCATCCATGTGAAGCGTTAACATGAGGAAGAGTTGAGTGAACACGAGGTTTCCTCTGTGTGTGTGAAGCAGGTGAAGAATGATTGACAGCTCCTCGTTCAGTCGCTGTGATTAAATGACGGCAGGTACGACGAAGCTTTAAACTCTTGATTGACAAAATGAGAACACACGTCTCACCTGAGCCTTCGATGTTTTATAAATATTAAATGATGAATTACAGGGAAGGGTTTTTTTCATCCCTGATGAAGCACATTATTCAAATTAATTCTTCAAATCACAACTTTTTTTTTTTTTTTTTTTTTGCAGTTGTGCCTAATTAATTAGAGGAATTAGCCTCGAGGCTGCAGCTACTTATCATTTCACAATAATTCACAGTATTTATCATGAAGAAAAAACTAATAAAAGAACAATTAAATCACACAATTAAAAAATGTTTTTTGGTTTTTTCTTCTGTTCTCTGAGTGATTTTACAGGCAGAAGCAGCTGAATCACAACATGTTCACCACCAACGTTGGTTATATAACATGTTGCCTTGTATTTATTGTTATTTTACATGTGTGCATCACAAGTCACATGTAAAACTGGAAACACGTCTTTTATAACATGTTAAATCATTTTATATGTTTATATGGGAGGAAAAGCTTCAGAGGGGGCTTCATCCCTTTCACATGTAAAGTCTGCATTACACATGTGAAGCTAAAAACATGTTGTCTTTTTTCACATGTGAATTTTAAGATACACATGTGAATTTCCAAACGTGAAACTTAGGTTCACATGTGAAATGTTTCACTTTACATGTCACATGTAAAACTTGAAACATGTCTTTTATATAACACGCTAAATCATGTCACATGTGAAATGTCTCAGTTTTTATGGGAGGAAAAGTTTACATGTGAAATCAATCTGTGAGATGTGTGAGTTCACATAGGAAATGTTGATTTTCACATATAAAAGTTTGTCTTTTATCACCTGAATGTGTCACTTCACTCGTGACTTTGTCCCTTTCACATGTAAAGTTTCCATTCACATATAAAACTGAAAACTTTTTTTTTTCACATGTGAATTCATGATGATTCACATGTGATTTTCCAAATGTGAAACTTGTGGTTCACATGTGAAATGTTTCACATCACACGTGACTTTATCCCCTTTCACATCTAAAGTTTGCATTAACGTGTGAACCTAAAAACATGTTGTCTTTTTTTTAACGTGAATTTTAAGATACACATGTGATTTCCAAATGTGAAACTTAGGTTCACATGTGAAATGTTTCAGTTCACATGTGAAAGACTGAATTTCACATGTGCTTTATTTCGTAAGGGTTATTGGCGTGATTGTGTAATATTGATGAAGAGGAGAGTCGTGATGTAAAGACTCTTCATCTCCGTCATGAACAAACACAGAGCGTCTCTACTCTTCACACGTTATTCAACACGTCTGAATAAACTCTGAGGAAAGTCATAAATACAGATGATTATGATTATTTGTTCGATTGGAGCTGAATAGTTAACGGTTTGATTCCAGCCGTTGTTGCACATCATCGTCTCTCCTGTCGTTTCCTGTTTGCCTCTTCGCTGCCTGCTGTCCAATAAAGGCAAAAATAAAAATAAATAAATAATTAAGAAGGTGTTTGGAGAGTGAGCTAACGAGGTGAAAAAGTCATTTCTCACCACATTCAACATGCTGCGGCGCGTTAAATTCAGATTTAACCTGAACTAAAAATAATTGATCTGCATCGTTGCTGTTAAATAAACTAAATAAGAGTTATTGTGGCTGTGAAGGAGCAGCTCTGCACCACAGCAGGAACCAGTAACACCAATAAACAAAACCAATCAGCTGCTGCTTATCTGTCAGCCGACGCCTGGAAAATAAAATTACAACCACGACGTGACTCGTCGTTACGCAGACGACGCTGAGATGAGTTTCAGATTTTATCAGACTTACAGTGAAGTAGATTTCCTGTCTGTTAGAGATCAGCTGCTGTTTACCTGCATGTTCATCACGTCTGACAGGAGGAACAGTTTGGACTAATTGAATTTTAATCACATTTCTTCCGGCTGGAAAAGCTGCGACTCAACGATCTCTCCTGTTCTTACATGAAAGAGAATAAAACGCTGTGATCATGATATCATTTAGTTTATTGGAAATTATACATGAAGAAAATATCGTTCAGATACAACAACAGTGAGGAATCTGTTCCAGGACAAACTTAATGGATGAAAAGGACTGGGTATACTCTAAAAACTTACCATACCAGTACCACACCAGTACCAGACCAATACCAGTACCAATACCAGACCAATACCAGACCAATACCAGACCAGTACCAATACCAGACCAATACCAGACCAATACCAGACCAATACCAGACCAGTACCAATACCAGTACCAATACCAGACCAATACCAGACCAGTACCAGACCAATACCAGACCAGTACCAGACCAATACCAGACCAATACCAGTACCAATACCAGACCAATACCAGACCAATACCAGACCAGTAC
>NC_056553.1:1273169-1280669 GCF_910596095.1 Thunnus maccoyii
GCCTCCTTCATCATCATCCTTCCCTTCATCTCCTCTCCTCCTCGTCTTCATCACCTCGCAGGTTTGCGGAGGGAAACTTTGTTCCCGTCTGTCACAGAAAATCATTTTCACTAAATTCCCTCCTCTTGTTTTCTCTTCATTTTCTTCTTCTTTGCTCTGAAACGCTGCGTTTTAAATCTGATCATCTTCCTCATCCCAAAAAAAAAAAGGAGACGCGCAGATATCAACGTGTAAAAACGAGGCGCCGCTGACTCAGCAAAGAGACGAAATTAGACTTTTTGTTTGAAGTGAGAAGAAGAAGAAGAAGAAGAAGAAGAAGAAGAAGAAGAAGAAGAAGAAGAAACAAACATGACCTGAATTTAGAAAACAGCTTCATCATCAACATCAGCTGGTTGGAGGAAGACGAGTTTCGTTTTGTTTTTTTGTGTTAAACATTTATTTCTTGTGATCAGCTGCTCTGAGACAAAAGAAGGTTTAAATATTGAAGAACTCGTCCTTTAATTAACTGTTTTACATAGTTTGATGCTACTTTGCTCATTAATTCATGAATAAGAAACAAGGAGAGAAACTAAATGTGCATCAGTTACATCATGAAACACATTTACCAACTTGTTATATAATAAACGTCGGCATCAATCTACCGGCTGTGATGAAGATACATATCGATATTTATATTCGCTCACATTAACTATTCGTCTTTACAGGATACGATGAGAAACAGGAAACTAACCAGACGGCTGATAGCTGCTCAACGTCTCTCTACAAACACCGAGTCAACCAGTCAGTCTGGTCTCAGTCTCTACATCCAGGTCCTCTAATGAATGTGCTGCTGGTCATTTAGTGAATTATTGCTCCTTTAATAAGATGTGAAGACTTATAGCAGCTTTGACGTCTGCTGTGTGTTGATTGACAGCTGTGATTGACTCCAGGACTCACATCAGCCCTGTTACAGTGTAGCTGATACTGATCACTTACAGTGTTTTCTGATTGTTTCGTTTCTATCTTTGAAACTATTCTGTTAGTGTTTAATCATTCAGGAGAAAACTGTAGAATCTGTGCAGATCAGAAGCGTCTACGGCACAGATCAATAGTTCTGATCATTATTTCTACGACAGCCGTTGTGTGGACGACACTGTGAAGGTCTCTCTGACTCAATCATCTCTTCTTCTTCACTTCCTGCAGCAGCGTCGTCTCGGTGGTTCATAAAGGAACCGGACGTTTAATGAAGAGGCAGCGAGTCATGAAAGTAGGACAGCGTGTGTGTGTGTGTGTGTGTGTGCATGTGTGTGTTTGTGCGTGTATGTGTGTGTGTGTGTGTATATGTGTGTGTGTGCATGTGTGTGCGTGTGTATGTGTGTGTGTGTGTGTATATGTGTGTGTGTGCGTGTGTGTGCGTGTGTATGTGTGTGTGTGTGCGTGCGTGCGTGTGTGTGTGTGTGTATATGTGTGTGTGTGCGTGTGTGTGCATGTGCGTGTGTGTACGTGTGTGCGTGCGTGTGCGCGTGTGCATGTGTGTATGTGTGTGTGTTCTGTCTTATGAAACCTTCATGTCGTCATGTCTCTTTATTGATCTGCATCAGTCTGACCTGTTTTCTTCTCACTAACGGCCACATATCAACAGAAACGTTTCCCTTTATTACATCTATCAGTCCAAACTGACTTTCATATATCTGTCATGTTTAGTGAAGCGTAATCTGCTGTTTAAATCACATGTTTAACCTTATTAACCCTCCCAGTCTGAGCTGCAGGTTCACTACGGCGGGCGGGAAATAAAATCAATGAATCAATAAATATAAACTCTGTTAATTTCTTCCTGTGGAGAGACATGAAAACCAGTTTCTGCTGTCAGTCAGCTGGTCGCTGGTCAGGAGCTGCTGACAGACGAGTCACAGGTAGAACCTGCTCACGTCCTCAACAATGGTTCAATTCCCACCAGGACACTAGTCTGCCGACTGCAACCTGCACTCTGACCTCCAGCAGCACAAACACACAAAGTTAACAACTAGCTAACAGTCGCTGCCGTTAAACTGCCGCAGAAGAAGACGAGACAACGAGACGACATCAGAGCGACAGTCAAAGCTCAAACGATGGAAAACATGATGGAAATATGACGTTTCTGTTAGTTTCATGTATTGATGTGAGGAAGGTTACAGCCTCCTCATCATCGCTCCACGCTAGTGGTGCAACGGATCGTAGTTTCGGTTCAGCAGGTATATGAACTTTGGATTAATTACAAAATTTAATGTCTCATTTAAGACAAAGTAAACAAACTGTAAGTCAAGTGATGGACAGACAGCGTGTCGCTAACAGGGATGATGAAGAGCGACGATCAAACCAGCAGCTGACGGGTCCGTAGTGACGTCTGCAGCTGAGCAGCTAATTAGCATCTAGCTGCTAACTGACGCTAGCCTTGAATGTTGTTTTATTTGTCTCCTCTCCTTTTTTTTTTTTGCTGATCCTAAAAATGATCCGATCCGTGAGTTTTGTGATCTGCTGCAGCCCTACTCCACATAGATCTGATGTTTCAGCTCTTCAGTGATGTTTAATAATTATAAAAACTATATTTTGTCATCGATACAACAAACACAAACATCAGCAGAGATCTTTGACTCAAAGACAAACATGAGTTTATATTAAATATTTATAATATTCTTGTTTTGTGTTTTAAATGTCAAGAATGTGAGATGAAGTGTTGAGACTCGGAGGAAGTTCATTCTTGATCTCGGAGACAGTAGCTGACCATTTAGCAGCTGTTCCGGAGCTTTCAGTTGAATCTCATGACCTGTTGGTCAGGAAATCGTAGATGTTTGTGTTTCCATTTTGCACTTTCAATCTACTTTTACGCCAACGTGGACGAGAAGCGACTGTTCTCTCCATACGATGAAGACCATGTGATATGGTTGAAAGCTCTAGAACAACTACTAAATGGTTGCAGTCGACTGTGTTTTCAGGTTTATAGTATAAATGTTTCAACAGAAACAAACATTTATAAAGTTGATGATTGTTGACGTCTTATTCTTATTTTCAAGCAACTGAAGTTATTTTAATGTTAAAAAACAGCAGAATTAATACCCACAAGTCTCTCATTAACACGTTTATTGAGGCTAAAAGGCCTGAAGATCATCTCCACACACACACACACACACACACACACACACACACATACACATACACACACACACACACACACACACACACATACACACACAACCTCACCACTGATGAGACCAGCAGAATGCCAAAACACGCATATGTGTGTGTGTGTGTGTGTGTGTGTGTATGTGTATGTGTGTGTGGGAGAGAAGACACCGGGGGGAAATATGAGGCTCCATAAACCAGTAAAAACCACACACACAAACACACACAGTGACTAATTTAATAAATGCTAATTACACTGCTGGGGAATAGCAGCAGAGAGAGAGTGTGTGTGTGTGTGTGTGTGTGTGTGTGTGTGTGTGTGTGTGTATGTGTGTGTGTGTGTGTGTGTGTGTGTGTGTGTGTGTGTGTACCTCCTGTGCAGTAGGATGCGGCGTGGCGGCCAGTTGTGGTTCCGGTGCTTTCTTCACCACATCAGAGAAGGAAACTCCAGATTCTGCTACGAGGCCTGAAAACACACGTCACATCCTCCAATCAGAGAGCAGGTTTCTGAATCGTTAACCAATCAGCAAACATCAATAAGGTTAGTTAAGGTCAGTGTCATTGATTCACCAATCAGATGTTTAGGTTCAGTCGTTCCATCGTTACTTACAGGGTCGTTAACCAGTCAGAAGATCAGTTCTCGGCTCATGAACCAATCAGACTGTTAGAGGGTCATTAACCAATCAGAGGCTTAGTTTCTACATCATTAACCAATCAGGGAATTAGTTCAGAAGTCTTTAACCAGTCAGTCCGTTTGTCCACCGTCAGCTAATCATTGATTCTTTGTCATTAACCAATCATAGATTGAGGTTTAGTTGTTTCCTCGTTAACCAAACAGCTGTTTAATTACTGAGTCAATAACAAATCAAAAGGTTCGATTCAGGTCATTTACTTAGAAGATGATTAGTTCCTCGTGTATAAACTCAACTCATTAACCAATCAGAGGGTAGTTAAAGTTTTGTTAACCAATCAGCAGGTTAGACACATTAACCAATCAGTGGCTTCATATCGTGGAAACAATGTAGCCGAAAATCAATTATTAATATTAACTACAGTCAGTCTCTCAGCTCCACCGTCGCTAATTAGTCCCAAAGCTCGTTAGTGGATCCATGGGTCGTTAACCAATTACAAATGAGCATGAGACACACTGCTTACATGTGAGCTAGTTTACACTACTTTATATACAGTTAGCTAGTTTAGTCCAGTGGTTCCCAACCTAGGGGTCGGGCCCCTCCAAAGGGTCAGCAGATAAATCTGAGGGGTGGTGAGATGATTAATGGGAGAGGAAAGAAGAAAAAACAAAGTTCTGATACACAAATCTGTTTTCAGTTTTTGGACTTTTTCTCTAATCTTTGATTTTTGCTGAAATATTGGATCATTTGGACATTTATTGAAATGAAAGCATGTGAGAAGTTTAGAGGGAAAAATCACTATTTGGTGGAGCTGTTAACAACTCATAGACATGTGAAATGTGACCCCGACTACACACTGCTTTTTGTAAGACGTCAAAAGCCGACTAATGACGTATTTAGACGTTTAATTAATCACTCAACCAAGTTTTGAGCTGAATGCTAATGCTAATGTTAGCATGATAACTGAAAATGCAATGAATTCACTTCCAATCTGTGTCCTCTTCCTCTTCTTGTGTCCTACACACAATCTATTCCTCAAGGAAATTCAGAAGGATGATGTGTCCTCTGCAGTCTCTCCATCCTCCTCCCCCTCCCCCTCCTCCCCCTCCTCCTCCTCCTCCTCTCTGTGGCCTCCTGCTGTGACTCTTTGAACTCCTTCGGTATCAAAGGACGGGAGATTTTCAGGCCTGATTCATGTAACATTTATTCCGTCATGTGTTTATCAAAGGGAGGAAATTAGTGTCCATGCAGGAACAAGTATCCAGCTCAAGCATGTCCTTCTTTTTTCTGCTTTAAAGGGTCACATTGCATGTTTTACTCTGAATATTTGACTCTTTGGCTCAACGTTTTAAGAAACACACCAGTGGTTTGTAACACAGAGTGAGATCGGACACCCACCCAGCACATCTCCATCCATCCACTCTGTCTGGAGTCAAACCAAGTCAGTAAAACCAGCTGAATATATTCTGTTACTTTTGTTCAACCTCGTCTCTGAAAGACGCTGCAGTCGACGGACATACAGGTTGAAGGTCACATGACCCACAAAGCCGGCATTGATAGGTTACTGGTCCTGTAGTTGCATGTCAGAGATCTACTGCTAACTAGGAAGCAGGAAATGTTTGTGACCCAGAAACACTGCGTCAAACTAAGATGGTAAACATTATACCTGCTAAACATGTTAGCATTGTCATTGTGAGCTTGTTAGCATGCTGATGTTAGCATTTAGCTCAAAGCTCTCACAGAGCTGCTGGCATGATTTCCAGTTAAAAACTGCTTATTGATCTTCTACTGGTCCTTTATGCAGCCCCTCAGTTCAGCCTCTGTCTGAAACAGGCCGTTTTAGCTCCTGTCTCTTTAAGCCCCGCCTCCTGATGAGCCCGCTCTGTTCTGATTGGTCAGCTTTCAGGAAGCTTCCTCCGGCTCCGGAGGCTACGTAAACAAACTATAGTAGCAGGATTTCACTTCTTTTTCTCCTTCTTTACTCCAAATGTCAACTTCTCAAATACGTACATGTTGGACAACGTGAACGACACATGGAAACACCTTAGCAACCACCTTAGCAACCACCTTAGCAAGGTAGAAAAAAACGTCACAATCGAAGTGTTCGGTGCAGGTTGAAGCCCTGAGTTTTGACTTGCAGGCAGCATTTCTACACACATTCACCTCAAGTTTCTGAACTTTGACCTCGTTTAACATCCGACATCAGAACACAAACAACAGAAAACTACTAGAAGCCGAACACGTCGTCTTTAACGTCGATATATCATCTCTGTTGCTTCTTATTCTGCTGTCGTCGTCGGATCTTTGACTCAGCGGTTCGTGGTGTTTAATACTCTGCTCTTGATCTGATGCTGTTACATGTGATTGTCTTGAAATCAGGACCTACAGCTGTTTGATGTGAGCGCGCTCAGAGGCGGATCAGGGGGGGATGAAATGAATCCGTTTTGTTACCTAAAGGGAGCCGTGTCTGTTTCTGTAACACTGAGGAGAGGATTGCAGCACTAATGCTGATGAACGCATGAGGAGGATTTCTCTGCATCCAGCTCTGTTGCAGAGTAATTGCATGAAGGACCGCTTACCCCCCCCCTCCTCCTCGTCTCCCTCCTCATCTTCCTCCCTCGTCCCCCCCCCCCCGCAGCCGCCGAGTGAATCGGCGTTGGTTCTTAACATCAGGAGGATTGCATTATGTCTTTTCCAAGCCCACGCAATTGACTTTAGATGTTGAAACACGGCTCTGGTTGGAGGCTTAAAAGCACACGGCTCACGTTAAAGACTCGTCTCTGCATACATATTTGATGGCTGTCTCACACACGCCGCCGCCGCCGCCGCCGCTGCTGCCGCCGCTGCTGCTGCTGCCGTCCACACATGTGAAACCAGTGGAGGATGTTCAACGCTCTCTCTCTCTCGCCACTCGCCCAGTCTCTTTCATGTGGAGAGTCTTTTTCATCTGCGTTTATGAAGACACGCTCAGACAGGAAGCAGAGCGGCGGTGAATAAATTCCCAGAGAGAGAAGACGGACGGACGGAGCAGAGAGAGATAAGAGCGACCACGTTCCTCCCGCTCAAACACTCCACAGCTGCTTCCTTTATTAACAGGCCGACCTGACGGATCAATAATCAGCTTCATCTCCGTCATGACGAGTTCATTTCAACAGCAGACGATTCAGACGGAGAGAAAACTGACAGGAAGTCAAAGAATGTGACACATTCAATATTTAACCTGAGAAAACCACTTTCTTTCCTTCTTTTCTTTGGTTTCTTTCTTTCCTTTCATCTTCTCTTCCTTCTCTTCCTCCATTATTCCTCTTTTCTTTTCTTTCTTTCTCTTCCTACATTCCCTTCCTCTTCTGCTTCTTTCCATCCATTGTTCATTTTTCTTCCTGCTTTCCTTCCTTTATTCCTTTCATTCTTTCCCTCCGTAATTCTTCTTTTCCTTCTTCTTCCTCTCTTGTTTTTGTTCTTTTTTCCTTTTCTTCTCTGCTCTTTCTTTCATTCTTTTCTTTGAATTCTTCCTCCTTTTCTATCTTTCTTTCCTTCCATAATTCATTCTATCATCTCCTTACCCTCCTTCCTTCTCTTCCCTTCCTCCCATCCTTCTTTACTTCCTTCCTGCCTTCCTTTTCTTCTTCTCTTTTGTTTCTTCCTTCCTTTGTGTTATTCTCTCCATAATTATATCCTTATATCCTTTTCTTCCTTCCTTCCTTCTTTATTTCCTTCAGTATGTTTGAAA
>NC_056553.1:1285669-1293169 GCF_910596095.1 Thunnus maccoyii
TATGGTCTAAAGGAGTTTGTTTACTTTTTTGTTCATCTTAGTTAATGAAGGAAACAAATAAACAGCATCAGACCATCAGTCAAGGCTTCTTTCATTCTCCTGGGACGCTGCAAATGTTATAAAAATGAGAAATTGTAAAAGGAGGGTTGACATTGAAATTTCAAATGGAGGAAAATTATAAAATATAAAATATTAAAAGAATATAAACAAAACCTTGAATGCATAAAGACTTTTATATGATTCAAGGATCTTTCTTCCTCTAGTATCTCCTCATTTCCTCCACATTAATTTACCAGCTATGTCCACACACACACACACACACACACACACACACACACACACACACACACACACACACACACACACACAGCAGGTAACATGCTGTTGCAGCACCATCTAGTGTTCAGTGATACTGATGAAAAGTTATGGTACAAGTTATGGTAAATATGAATGTTTGTAATTCATCACAGCTGCTTTTTAAGCTTATTTTCTGAGTAAATGTAATGCCAACAACAGGAAGTAGAAGAAGAGTAACAGCCGTCTTGCAGCTGTGAATCATGACGTCAAATAAACAGTGAGACACTGATCTCCCGTTCTCTGTGTTTTTCTGGGAATTTGTTTACATTCTGCAGGAAGAATATATTTTGGGCTGATTTCTGTATTCCAGACAGTTTCACTGCCCGTTTAATGCGTCGCATGACGTTGCAGTCTGTTTGTCACATGTTTTAAATGGTATGATATTATATGTTGTATAATTATGATCTTTTTTTTTTACTAAGTTTATTATTCTCTCAAAGAGCATCTCTGCTTGTTGCTACCTCAACAGCAACAATTCTGGATCAAACTGTGACACATTTGCATCTTTTTCACACAGAAAGCGTTCAATGACTACAGCCTTCAAATGTCCTCAATACTTTTCTCACTCAAACACAAACAAACAATAAAACATTTGACATGTTTACATCCTCACTTCCAAACTCCTCAGTTTATGTTCAAACACTAACATGTATTCATATGGATCAGAACCACACTGAAATACATCTATATTCAACCAAAAAACAAGACAAAAGCTTCCTGCTGCGTTTCTATGACTCGTTCCTGTAGATACACTGTAGTACGTTCTATAGAGAGCTACACATCTGACTGTATTTACACTATATATACATTTATACACTATCAACCATTAAACTACATAAACACAATATACACATTTATTAACTGTTATTAACACTATCAACTGTTTGGTGGTGTTTGGTGGTGTTTCTTGGTATTTGGTGGTGTTTCTTGGTGTTTCTTGGTGTTTGGTGGTTTTTGGTGGTATTTGGTGGTGTTTGGTGGTATTTGGTGGTGTTTGGTGGTGTTTGGTGGTGTTTGGTGGTGTTTGGTGGTTTTTGGTGGTGTTTCTTGGTGTTTCTTGGTATTTGGTGGTGTTTCTTGGTGTTTCTTGGTGTTTGGTGGTGTTTGGTGGTATTTGGTGGTGTTTGGTGGTGTTTGGTGGTGTTTCTTGGTGTCTCTTGGTGTTTCTTGGTGTTTGGTGGTGTTTGGTGGTTTTTGGTGGTGTTTGGTGGTGTTTGGTGGTGTTTCTTGGTGTTTGGTGGTGTTTGGTGGTGTTTGGTGGTGTTTGGTGGTGTTTGGTGGTGTTTGGTGGTGTTTCTTGGTGTTTCTTGGTGTTTCTTGGTGTTTGGTGGTGTTTGGTGGTGTTTGGTGGTGTTTCTTGGTGTTTCTTGGTGTTTGGTGGTGTTTGGTGGTATTTGGTGGTGTTTGGTGGTGTTTGGTGGTGTTTCTTGGTGTTTCTTGGTGTTTCTTTGTGTTTGGTGGTGTTTGGTGGTTTTTGGTGGTGTTTGGTGGTATTTGGTGGTGTTTGGTGGTGTTTGGTGGTGTTTCTTGGTGTTTGGTGGTTTTTGGTGGTGTTTGGTGGTGTTTCTTGGTGTTTGGTGGTGTTTGGTGGTGTTTGGTGGTGTTTCTTGGTGTTTCTTGGTGTTTGGTGGTGTTTGGTGGTTTTTGGTGGTGTTTGGTGGTATTTGGTGGTGTTTGGTGGTGTTTGGTGGTGTTTGGTGGTGTTTCTTGGTGTTTGGTGGTTTTTGGTGGTGTTTCTTGGTGTTTGGTGGTATTTGGTGGTGTTTGGTGGTATTTGGTGGTGTTTGGTGGTGTTTCTTGGTGTTTCTTGGTGTTTGGTGGTGTTTGGTGGTGTTTGGTGGTGTTTGGTGGTGTTTCTTGGTGTTTCTTGGTGTTTGGTGGTGTTTGTTGGTATTTGGTGGTATTTGGTGGTATTTGGTGGTGTTTGGTGGTGTTTCTTGGTGTTTCTTGGTGTTTGGTGGTGTTTGGTGGTGTTTCTTGGTGTTTCTTGGTGTTTGGTGGTGTTTGGTGGTGTTTCTTGGTGTTTGGTGGTGTTTGGTGGTGTTTGGTGGTGTTTTGTGGTGTTTACCTGGGTTGTCTCCGGTGAAAGCAACCACGCTGCAGCTCTCAGAGAAACCGAACCGACGCATGAAATATGAGGAGACTGGACCCTGCAGAGACAGAGAGGAGCGCCGAGGTTAACGCTCACCTCACCGCCACGTTTCTGTCTCAAGTTTATGAGCTGTGACTCTGAACTCCACCAGCAGCAGTACCAGTACGGATGTGGAGGGTTGTGGAGCTCCCAGCAGTCGGTCCAGATGAGGAGCGGTGGCTTCCAGGCAGATCTCAGACCAGGTTCTGGTCCTGATGTCCAGCAGATTCATCCCCGAACCTGATCGATCAATCAGTCAGTTAATCAATCAGTTATTCAGTCAGGAAGTGGCTCAGAGAAGACTCAAACGTTCAGGATTCTTTTAATCTAAAAATGTAGATTTTTTTAATGTACATTTTGAATTTGGTGATGATGTCATTTCACTGGATTTGAACTTTTACTGAAATAAACGTTTAGAAACAAATAAAAATGATGAACAGAAAACAAAAGATAAACCTAAACAAAATGTTAATAACGTGTCAGAGAATAGTTTCATGTGAATAACTTATTTTTGACAAAAATGTCAGATAGAGCCTGATAATCCTGAGGTCAGACGCCACTGAATGACTGAATGAATGAATGAATGAATGAATTCTGTACCGTCGCTGTAGTCGATGGCGGCGTAATCACCGAGGAAGAGAGACGCTGCAAAACTGCTGACCAGTGAGATCCTCTGAAACACACAGCGAGCACTGATAAGAATCACAAGATGAAACCAGAGTCTGTTTGTGTCGTTCTGGGGGTCAAAGGTCGCGGTGTCGTGCGGGAGGCTGACCTCGGTGTCCTGGTACTCGTCCGGTCGGCTCTGCAGCAGCTTGGCGATCTGGTTTCCTGTGAACCGCTGCAGACAAACACAGAAACTCTTCCTTTAAATGTCCGGTAAATGAAAATTCTTCATTGAGTCTATCAGGTACGGAGGCTCTGAGGTGCAAAACAACATTATAAAGAAAACACAACCACAAAACTGGAAACACATCTGTGGGTGTTTACTCGCACACAGCATCGCTGACCAAACCCGGAGTGTCTAAGAACTCTGAGAATCGTTTCTTGCTGCATTCCGACTTCATTTTACTTTTAGCACGTGCTTAGCTGCTCTTACAAACTACATACTGTTACACGCAGGATGCAAACGATCGGGACAAACTACTTCATCTGTCACTGGTCTGTGATCTCAGCGGCTCGGCCTCTAAGACGAATCTTCCACTGTGCAGAGGATTGTGGGTCAGAACAGTCAGGAAAGCGAGCTGGCCTTCATACTGCAGCAGGACATCCTGGTACTACTTCTGTGTGTATCGGGATAATAAATGTTTATCTGACATACTGAATATGATGTTTGTACAGGTATCAGAACGCACCTCTACCTTTTCCGTTTGGTGAAATGTTTTCATGCTTTCAGTTTTGTTAACATGCTTTGCACCTCTGAACCTCTATAATTATCCATTATTCTTCTCTGGAAATTAAGGAATGTTTTTTAACTTTAATAAAGTTGTAATCTTTAAGGTTTCAGTCACGTTTTCTGATAAGAATCGATCTTAGAAGTTAAAAATGTTTTTATAGGAGAACATTTCAGAAAGTTTAACTGCTGAGACTCAGATGAACGTGTTGACATTTTAATAAACTCTGATCTTTGTGTGGACAGCAGTGAGATGAGAGGAGTGAAGGAGACAGAAACCCCCAAAAATTCAGTTTACTATCATAAAATATTCACATCTGAGAAGTTGAAATGAGAATTTTCTGTTGACTGATTAATTAATAAACTGTTCAGCTCTGATTCTGTGGTTATATTAATTAATCTGGGCTGATGATATTGAATTATGTTTATGTATTAAAGCCTTTATGGCCAATAACACATCTAAGTAAGACTTTGTGTTCTCTGCTTCTTCTGCAAATGTGATCAAAAGTGAGACTGTAGGATTCAGCCTTCAACTCTCCTCATTAGACAGAAGCAGAGACGGAAAGTCTCCAGAGAGGAAAAACAGATACGACTCAGCTTCAACTGTTAGTCTCAGCAGACAGAAACTCCACAGAGATACGGTCAATTAATTAATAGACACATGTTAGGATGAGGAAGATAGGATGAGGAAGATAGGATGAGGAAGATGGGATGAGGAAGATGGGATGTTCTGTGACTGTATGAACATGTTCTATCACTGAACTTCATGCAGCTGGAAGATCTGCATTTAAATGTGAACTCTGTTTACTGCAATAAAACTCAGAGAAGACAGAAGCTCTCTGTGAAGCCCCACAAAACAAATCAGCTTCTTAATGTCTGTGATGAAGATGATGCTTGGACAGACAGACAGACAGACAGACAGACAGGTAAACAGGTAAACAGGTAAACAGGTGAGACCTCGTAGGCTCTGGATCCGGTGATCTCTGCCAGTCTCAGAGCTCCTCCTGCTGCTGCCTGCAGGTCCAGACACTGCTGACTGCTGCTGGAGTCCATCCACACCGGAGAGTCCGACACCGAGAAACTGTGCTGCAAACACACGTCAACACACGTCAACACACAGCAACACACACCAACACACACCAACACACACCAACACACACCAACACACAACACACGTCAACACACAGCAACACACGTCAACACACGTCAACACACACCAACACACACCAACACACACCAACACACAGCAACACACACCAACACACGTCAACACACACCAACACACACCAACACACGTCAACACACAACACACACCAACACACATCAACACACGTCAACACACGTCAACACACAACACACACCAACACACGTCAACACACAACACACACCAACACACACCAACACACATCAACACACGTCAACACACGTCAACACACAACACACACCAACACACGTCAACACACAACACACACCAACACACACCAACACACGTCAACACACACCAACACACGTCAACACACAACACACACCAACACATGTCAACACACAACACACACCAACACACACCAACACACATCAACACACGTCAACACACAACACACACCAACACACATCAACACACACCAACACACACCAACACACATCAACACACACCAACACACACCAACACACATCAACACACACCAACACATGTCAACACACATCAACACACGTCAACACACACTAACACACACCAACACATGTCAACACACACCAACACACACCAACACACACCAACACATGTCAACACACACCAACACATGTCAACACACACCAACACACACCAACACATGTCAACACACACTAACACACACCAACACACACCAACACATGTCAAAACACACTAACACACACCAACACACACCAACACACACCAACACACGTCAACACACACCAACACACACCAACACACACCAACACACACCAACACACACCAACACACACCAACACACACTAACACACACCAACACACACCAACACACACCAACACACACCAACACATGTCAACACACACTAACACACACCAACACACACCAACACATGTCAAAACACACTAACACACACTAACACACACCAACACACACCAACACATGTCAAAACACACTAACACACACCAACACACACCAACACACACCAACACATGTCAAAACACACTAACACACACCAACACACACCAACACACACCAACACATGTCAACACACACCAACACACACCAACACATGTCAACACACACTAACACACACCAACACATGTCAACACACACCAACACACACCAACACACACCAACACACACTAACACACACCAACACACGTCAACACACAACACACACCAACACACACCAACACATGTCAACACACACTAACACACAACACACACCAACACACACCAACACACACCAACACACACTAACACACACCAACACACGTCAACACACCAACACACATCAACACACACCAACACATGTCAACACACACTAACACACACCAACACATGTCAACACACACCAACACACACCAACACACACCAACACACACCAACACACCAACACACACCAACACACACCAACACACACCAACACACACCAACACACCAACACACACCAACACACACTAACACACACCAACACACACCAACACACACCAACACATGTCAACACACACCAACACATGTCAACACACACCAACACATGTCAACACACACTAACACACAACACACATTAACATACATGAACTGGGTCAGGTTCTTCAAACGTGGCTCGACTAATCAACTAATCAATTTATCGACTAATCTACTAATCCAGGCTAATCAATTAATCAACTACTCGACTGATCGATTAAACAACTACTCGACCAATCGACTAATCAGCTAATCGACTAATCGGCTAATCCAGGCTAATCCAGGCTAATCCAGGCTAATCCAGGCTAATCAATTAATCAACTACTCAACTGATCGATTATTCAACTAATCGACTAATCGATTAAACTACTCGACTAATCGACTAATCAGCTAATCGACTGATCAGCTAATCCAGGCTAATCCAGGCTAATCCAGGCTAATCCAGGCTAACATGCTGCTATCAGGCTAAAATAATCCTGTTAATTCTCATCCAGATCATTCTGAAGGCAGTTTGAGGATTGATTATTGATCCTGGATGAAGTCATCTTGAATAACGAAGGCATAACGAGTAGAGAGCAGAAACCATGATCAGCTTTCACGTGATTGGCTGAGTGCTGGTCATGTGACTGCAGTGACAGTTTACTCCATAATGTTTCCTCAGTTTCATCAAACACAGCGAAACATTTAAAAGCTGAAGAGAGTAAATTTAACTTTCAGCTGTTAATGATTTAATAATGTTTAAACGTCACATGATCTGTTGGTCCTTCAACAGTCACAATCTCTCAGCTTTAAGTTTGGTGCTTTTATTTAGTTGTATATTTTATCATTTATGAGTATCAATAACTCTTCATTATAAAACTTAACTGTGATCATTAAACCAATAAATCAATAATTTATCATTTGTTCTCATTTAAAATCATAATTTTATCAACATTCTTTCATTATAAATCTGAACATGAGTT
>NC_056553.1:1295669-1310669 GCF_910596095.1 Thunnus maccoyii
ATCCAATATTTCAGCAAAAATCAAAGATTAGAGAAAAAGTCCAAAAACTGAAAACAGATTTGTGTATCAGAACTTTGTTTTTTCTTCTTTCCTCTCCCATTAATCATCTCACCACCCCTCAGATTTATCTGCTGACCCTTTGGAGGGGCCCGACCCCTAGGTTGGGAACCACTGGACTAAACTAGCTAACTGTATATAAAGTAGTGTAAACTAGCTCCACCTCCAGCAGCTACAACAGTAACATGCTGCTCTAACACTGATGCTTCACTATTAATAATCTAATGATGTCATATATAATAATATATCAGTCAGAGGGACCAAACCACTACTTTTACTGCAATACTTTAACTACATCAAGCTCATAATACTTATGTACTTTTACTGCAATACTTTAACTACATCAAGCTCATAATACTTATGTACTTTTACTGCAATACTTTAACTACATCAAGCTCATAATACTTATGTACTTTTACTGCAATACTTTAACTACATCAAGCTCATAATACTTATGTACTTTTACTGCAATACTTTAACTACATCAAGCTCATAATACTTATGTACTTTTACTGCAATACTTGAACTACATCAAGCTCATAATACTTATGTACTTTTACTGCAATACTTTAACTACATCAAGCTCATAATACTTATGTACTTTTACTGCAATACTTTAACTACATCAAGCTCATAATACTTATGTACTTTTACTGCAATACTTTAACTACATCAAGCTCATAATACTTATGTACTTTTACTGCAATACTTTAACTCCATCAAGCTCATAATACTTATGTACTTTTACTGCAATACTTTAACTACATCAAGCTCATAATACTTATGTACTTTTACTGCAATACTTGAACTACATCAAGCTCATAATACTTATGTACTTTTACTGTAGGAGGATTTTTAATGCAGGACTTTACTTGTAACGGAGTATTTGTACTTTGCTGTATTAGTATTAATACTGCAGTAAAGTATCTCAGTACTGATTAACAGCTCGCAGGTACAAAGTTCCGTCAGCTGATCTGAAACCTTCACAAACGGACTGAAACTCAAACTTCATTTTAAACGTTTAAAATGCTGCAAACTGCTGCAGAACACACACACACACACACACACACACACACACACACACACACACACACACACACACACGCCGTCATCTCTCTCCTTCCGCGTCTGCGCAATAAACCGCAGCCTCTACGTGACCACGTCCTAACGCACGTTAACGCAGCTAACGACACGTGCAGGTGAGAGAGGGACGGACGCAGCAGGTGAAGCTTGTTTTACCTGCTGAGTGCTGAAGTCGAAGCCCAGATAGAGAGAAGAGTCCTGAGCGGCGGCCATGAGGAGGAAACACACACACACACACACACAGACTGAGCCGCGGAGCAGCAGGGGTTAAACATTTAAAGAGACACACACGCGCTCATCATGTTTGGATCAATTAATGATTAACAAACAGCTAAACAATCATTTATCCACCTGTCTGTGTCACACAGCACGAAACTCATCCATGTGTGTCGGTCAGCTAATTTTAAATAAAGATAATATATATTATCAATAATAATAATAATAATAATAATAGCTTCACTTGTAAGGCTCTATTCTAAACGTGTTTATTATTATTTATTTATTTATTTCAACAGCAGTTTGCAACATTTATTTAAAGCTGCAGAAATGCGACAAAAACAAATAAAACTGTGAAATTAAATAATAATAATAAACTTTATTTATACAGAAATCATAGAAATATGTGATTACAAAGTGCTGCACAAAGAGCAGCTAATAACAGATCAAATATATTTACACAAATATATACAGTATATAAACATTAACACACATATATACAGTATATAAACATTAACACATATATATACAGTATATAAACATTAACACACATATATACAGTATATAAACATTAACACACATATATACAGTATATAAACATTAACACACATATATACAGTATATAAACATTTACACACATATATACAGTATATAAACATTTACACACATATATATACAGTATATAAACATTTACACACATATATATACAGTATATAAACATTAACACACATATATATACAGTATATAAACATTAACACACATATATATACAGTATATAAACATTTACACACACATATATACAGTATATAAACATTTACACACATATATATACAGTATATAAACATTTACAAACATATATACAGTATATAAACATTTACACACATATATATACAGTATATAAACATTAACACACATATATACAGTATATAAACATTTACACACATATATATACAGTATATAAACATTTACAAACATATATACAGTATATAAACATTTACACACATATATATACAGTATATAAACATTAACACACATATATACAGTATATAAACATTTACACACATATATATACAGTATATAAACATTTACACACATATATATACAGTATATAAACATTAACACACATATATACAGTATATAAACATTTACACATATATATACAGTATATAAACATTTACACATATATATACAGTATATAAACATTTACACACATATATATACAGTATATAAACATTTACACACATATATATACAGTATATAAACATTAACACACATATATATACAGTATATAAACATTAACACACATATATATACAGTATATAAACATTTACACACATATATATACAGTATATAAACATTAACACACATATATACAGTATATAAACATTTACACACATATATATACAGTATATAAACATTTACACACATATATATACAGTATATAAACATTTACACACATATATACAGTATATAAACATTTACACATATATATACAGTATATAAACATTTACACACATATATATACAGTATATAAACATTAACACACATATATATACAGTATATAAACATTAACACACATATATACAGTATATAAACATTTACACACATATATATACAGTGTATAAACATTAACACATATATATACAGTATATAAACATTAACACATATATATACAGTATATAAACATTTACACACATATATACAGTATATAAACATTAACACATATATATACAGTATATAAACATTAACACACATCAAAAAACAGATTAAAATAAGATTTTGAAAAAGAAGCCAAACAAATAAAGATCATTTAAAAAGATCAACTAGAACACATCTATGTATGGAAGTCCATTTCTGACACTTTTTAAAAAAATGTTATGTTTTTTTTTTACAATTACAACTAGTTATCTTATCATAATGAGATATTATATATATATATACTGGCAAAAACTAGCATGTACTGGTATAGTACATGTTTATACCAGTTTATACTAGTTTATACTAGTGTATACCGGTATAAACTAATATAAACTGGTATAAACCGGTATAAACTGGTATATAGTGGTATAAACTGGTATATACTGGTATATACTGGTGTATATATAATGAACGTGTCTCACAGTTGAATCAGCTCAGTCTGTTTTATTAACCTGTTTAACTTTATTTCTTCCTGAGTAATAATCAGATGTCAAACAACCTGATATGATTGTACCGACGGAAAGTTCAACACAGTGTCCTTCACTGTTTACACATGAATGAAAGTCAGAGAATAATGCAGCGCCGTGTGTGTGTGTGTGTGTGTGTGTGTGTGTCAGTCCAGCTTCCTGCCTCACAGGTAACTGCTCACTATCAGCATTTTAATTCTTCTTTTCTGCAGTTTTAATCAAATCTGGAACCTCTCGGATGGATTTGAACTCCAGGTTTTGGATTGTCGGATCTTTCTGAGGGGATTTTAAACGCATCACAGGTCGGTCTGCTGCAGGAGGACGACGCTGCGTTCACTGACGGGCAATAAAAACACCTGCAGCAGGTGTATCGCTGCTGATGCCAACAGGATGTCCTGCTCCTGCTGCTGCTTAGTGGTTCCCAGTGCGGAGCGACTGGAGGGTAAAAATACACAAACATACACATGTATATCAGCAGGAATACTGTCTGATATATAACAGCAGAAAATAGAGATGTTTTATTCCTTTATGGAGCAAAAAAACTGCAGAAAAACCTCAAACTTTCTGCATATTTTACTGATGATACTGCAGAACCTTTAATGTGGTAGTTTTACTTTGTGCTGTTGATGCTTTTATTTCATTAAAGGACTTTTTTTTCACCACAGCTGTAAACTGAAACGTATAACCGTATTTAGTTTGTTCTTATTACGTCTATATTTCATACGTTTCTTGTCGATCTCTTCTACTTTATCACTGAACATGAAAAAGTATTAACTAGACGCTGAGTGCACATGTTGTGGTGGGACTGATTCCCCTTGAACACAGATGTTCTGTAAGAAGTCGGACAACCAGCTGCCAGCCACATAAAGAAATATAATAATAATAATAATAATAATAATAATAATATTCACTTGGAGAACCTCACAAGATGTTGCACAACGGGAAACGTCCCCTTAATGAAATAATGTCTCTTTAATGTGAAAAAGAATAAAGCCTGCAGGTGTTCAGGCTGTCGTTGGGAAAACACAACTTCTTGCACGATGGCGCTAAGAAACCAACGCAGGACACTCGGGTTATGTTGTGTTATTCCCTCACATCAGAAAGAAGACAGTAAAGAACAGACCAGAGTTCCTGTCTGACAAGCTTTTCAAACGAGGTCTGCAGCCAGTGTGTGCACGACGTGCACTTTCTCTCCTCTCTTAAACCCCAGAAAAAGGGCGTTGTCACTCCCCGATTGGCCGAGAGGGGAACGCACCCAGCTGCTCTCAGTCCCCCCCCCCCCCCCCCTGCACACAGGTGATCTGCATAAACCCTCCAATCAACACAGACACGCAACTATCTGAATTCAGAACGGGGGAGAAATGACAGCAAGTCCCACTAATGAGCGACTAAATAAACCATCAACAACGATGTGACTGTAAACAGGAAGTGTTTGTCCAACTTAATAATATAACATTTATTTGACCATCATGAGATGATTAATGGGAGAGGACACTGCTTGAGTAAATGTATTTATCCTGTTGTCAGTATGAACAGATGAAATAAAAACATTCTTATTGTTCTTATGAATAAATATTAACACAAAGACACCTGACCGGAGTTTATTATGAGCAGCTATAAAACATTTGACACTGAGCAGGTGTGTGTGTGCAGGTCAAAGGTCACCGTGTGTCATGTGTCCGCCTGCAGGGACAAACAGGAAGAAGCAGCTGCTGGTGAGAGAAGAGGAAGAGGAGGAGGAGGAGGAAGAGGAGGAGGACAGGACGAACATGGACATCTCTCTGCTGAGAGCTCAGTACCGGAGCAGCAGAGAGCGACAGAAGAGACACACGCAGGTGCTTCTGTTCCGGACAGGTGAGACATCATCGTGTTTTTATCTGCAGTCAGGAACATGTGAAGATAACAGCAGCTGTTAAACCTACATTCAAATGTTCTCCATGTGTTTATTAGTGATAAAAATAAACATATATAATATATTATAACTCTAAAAGAAGCCAGTCTGCATATTGACTTCTTCTACCTTCAATACTTTAAGAACATTCTGCTAAAACTTCTGTACTTTTACTTAAATAAAGGACCTGAATACTTCTTCCACCACTGCTGGATTTATTGCAGAGCTGTAATATTATTATTATTATTATTATTATTGTTGTTGTTGTTGTTGTTGTTCTCTCATCCTAAACGTGATCACGCTGCAGCTTCTCTGCGTCCGTGTTTCAGTCTCAGAGGAACTGTCGGAGGCCGTCAGCGTCGTCCCCTTCACTCAGGCTTTGACGTCGTCATGGGAACCGAACAGCAGCCCGCCGCCGGCTTTGACCTCCGACCCCGACCCCTGGCACGTCCACCTGGACCTCCACCGCCGCTCCCGCTCCGCCGTCGGCGTCCCGCCTCCCGCTTCCTCCCTGGAAACAACAAACAGCGGCGACGTCGGTTCCTCCAGGTCAATATCAGCTGTTTAAATCACTTCCTGTGTCTCTGCTGAGAAAAGTGTGAGTGATGTGAGTGATTAAATGTGATTTCTGTTGGACTTTCATCGATGTGTGACGTGTCTGAGTTGGTTTTCCGTGCGTCTGTGTGACTGCTGAAGACCTCCAGACCTTTAACCAGCTGACAAACAGAAATAAGAAACAGGAAGTCCCGGCTGACTGTTTCCTCTTTGTCGTCTTTTCTAAACAGGCGTTTGTCTTCTTCCTCTGGCGGCTCCCTGCAGGAGTCCAGAGGCAGAAAACTCTCTGTGGGTTCAACAACAGATTCACGCTGCAGCTCGGTCAGCGGCACCAACAAAGAAGAAGATGTCTTCGACGCTGACACGTCCAGGACGGATCCGGTCCAGGCTTCTGTTCCTGGTTCTCCTGAAGCCTCCGAGGGGAATCCCAGAGAAGAAGATCCTCCCGACGTCTTCGTCTGCAGCTCCTTCAGTGAAAGCTCCGCCCCCGTCGCCTCCAGCAGCAGCGGCTCCGCCTCCAACCTGCCGGGGAACGAACCCGCGAACGTACAAACCGGTAACGGCGTCTTGCAGAGCAGCAGCACCGCAGCGTGGAGGGGCTCCAGGTTCACCAGGCAGCTGAGCGTAGGGGGGGTGGGCTCCTCCACGGGGGGCCAGCAGAACCAGAACTACTACCCGTTCCCCAACAGGAAGACCCCGAGGATCTCTGAGGCCGCCAGGAGGCTGGGCATGTACTCGTCCTTCTGAGGGATCCCGAATGATCCTCGATCTGCAAAAAACACGCACGACCCAAACATGTGACGTCATAGTCGAGTCATCGTTCCTCTCAGACATCTGTAGACAGTCTGTTCACAAACACTCAGCTCGCCGCCACGTTCAGACCACATGAGGCGACTATTGAGTCATAAAGTCCGTGAAGGTTCATCCAGGTCGTCGTTACACCTGGACGGCTGAATGGAGGGCAGCTGGACTTCCTGGTTGAAGATACTTTTGAGGACGTTTCTCATCTTCTTCAGTTTTAACTGACTGATGAAGAGTCTCAGGTATTTAACCTCTGTGGGGTCGTTATCAAGGTCGTTGATTCCACCTGGTTCGTAACTTGTAATGACAGTCGTTCAGAGTCGTTGGAGTCACCTGAGGACAGGTGTAAACGGTCACAGATCCATAAATCGGCCGTGACTACGCCCTGATCCCTGATGGCGTCCGACGCCGTGTGTGTTACTGGCTGTCCTGTGTTTCAGAAACGGACTCATCAGCTGTCGCACCCGACGCCCCTTTTCAGTCACGACGCCGAACATCTGTCGGTTTTTACGGGACTGATGTCATGTGGTCTGAACCTGACGTTAATCTCAACATCATAACTGTATCAAACACACAAAAAAACACGCCAACAACCAGCTGAACTTCCCCTCAGAGACACTTCTTCTAACAGCTGCGTCCATGAAAATGTTTCTGTGACTGAACCGCTGATCTGTTTCTGGAGATTCAACACGTTTGCTTTTGTTTTCTCCTCCAAGTTTAAGTTTTCTTAAACCGGAGTTTCTTTACAGTCTGATTGATCGGAATGATGACGAAACTACCAAAATATGACAAATGTTATTTTCTAAGGGTGTCAGGTTTATGGAGACCGTTGATGTAACGACACTGAATCCTTCATATTTCACATATTAAATGATGCATTCAGGTGATACGTTTATAAATCAGCTTTTTGTTTTCTGCCTTAAAAAATCAATAAATCACAAAACTGTATCAACATTTTTTTCAAATCTGCTTATTTGAATCAGTTTCATACGTCACTGATGTTCACTTCAGATTAAGTTTAATTAAAAACTGCAGACTTGTTCCAAAGATTCACACTCATTCATTAAAATCAAGAACTCATTTATTGTTAAAGTGGTTTCCAGAATACTGGTTGTGTTGAGTCCATGAAGGAATATTCTGCTAGTGCAGATACCTCAAGCTAGCTATTTTAAAATTAACTCTTATTTTCTCAATAAATGGATTGATTGCTGGAGGATTTGAGTAAATGTCCTTAGTTACTTCCCACCACTGATCAGTAAAGGAATTTCATGAGATAAAAACAACAACAGTTCTTGTTACAATCAGATTTTTTATTCTTCCATCTAATTACAACATTTTTATTGAACATAAATTAACAATCCAATTAATCTGCAGTTGACTATTTTATTTGAAACATTCTGAAAAGAAGCAAGATTAAATAAAATGTCATGAGTTTTTAAAATGATTTATTTGAATAAGAAAATGAATTATTTAATTATTTAAGTTATTTAAGTTTATATATGTTTTATATTTTTTTATTTTTTGTATGTACTCTTGTTTATACTCATATTGTTGGATTAATTTATTTAATATGGGCCACTTTTAGCCTCCATACATTACTTCCAAAGAAACTGCGTCAAACTGGTTTTGACCCTCCTGCGGCACCGTAGTACATCTCAAAGATCGTCTATTTGTGAAACGCGAGCATGATGGACTGATGTTACACCGTGTTTGGTGACCGATCAGATTCTGTGACCTGCAGTGTTGGAGGAAGTACTTATAATGTAAAAACACGTCATTAAAAGCAAAAGTCCTGCACTGCAGAAAATCTGGCTTTAGTAAATAAGTGGTAATACCTCTTTACTTTTACTGAAACATGATTAAATGCGGGACGGAAGTTACGTTAACGGGATCGTGAAACGCGCTCAGAGTGAGACCTCTCTCCTCCTGTCATCACATCTTTCCCCGAAACAACAAACGGACAAAAACAACAACAGCACCGAGCAGCAGAACCGGAGGAATAACGGAAGGTTAACAAACATTTCCGACCTCGGAGCTCAGTGTCATCTTGTTCTTTCACACCGAGGTAACTGACAGAAAGATTTAAACCAGATTTAAAGAGTATAAACAGTGTTTGTGTGAAGGTAGCAGTGATGTTAGCTAGCTGAGCTATCAGTTAGCTTCTCTCACACAGAAAACTGTTACTGACAATAAGACTGAATCTGTGTTTGTCAAGTTCTCCCGAATTAAATGTCAGCTAGCATCATTTTACGTTGAGCTGTTGTAGTCTTTGTTGTGGTAAGTTGCAGTCAGCTTTGAGGCTTTTTTAGACCATTTTAATGTCAGATATTTGTGTTGGAAGCTGCTGTTTCTCAGGTCGAGGCCTCCAAGTGACAGAAGTTATATTTGTAAAGTTTTTACACTTTGTAAAAAGATTAAAGAATCAAAGTTTGCTGTCAGAAAGTTGTGAGAGTTATGAGATGGAGACAGATTTAATATAAGAAATAAAGCAGCAGAGACTGTTTACATGTCAGTTACTGTTGATGACTCAGAACGATTAATCGATTATTAACATTATTGGCGATTAATATAATAGTTGGAGATTAATTGTTGCAGCTTTAAAGTGAGTTCAGCTAAATCTTCTACTTCTTGTCTTAAATGAAAAGCATAAATATCTAATAACATTCAGACATTTGATGTTTTTCATGTTTTTTTATTAAACCAACTGATGAATCGATTCACTGCGACAATAATTAAATATTCTGAGCTTTAATCCTTAGTTTCAAAAATGCTCGATCCAACATTTCTAATGATGCCGAAGGAAAAAAAAAAATAGTGATAATTCAGGTTTTTGTGTTTGTCGACTGGTTTTCTACACAGGATAGATGTGTGTTCACGTGTGTGTGTGTGTATGTGTGTGTGGACAGAGATGATTAGTGATGTCATAAACATATTGGGAAATAGGTCATAGTTCTTGGATTTGGAGGATAATCATGCTAGCAGGTTTGAAACTACAGCTCCCATGATGCTTTGGGTGTTTGGATGATGTGTTCACGTTCTGTCAAATAGTCTCCGTTAATGTGAAGCAGCTGCTGTCTGCAGTGTAACATGAATCACCGTCACACTGGAGGAAACTGCTGCTGCCTCTTTTCTCTCTGGTTTTGGATTTGTGGAGGTTAAATCAGAGATAATGACGTCACACTGAAACTATAACTGTGTGTTTCATGTCTGTGTGTTCAGGTGTGACTCATGTTTCTCTCTGTGCTGCCTCACAGGTTTCTAGTGCCTTCAGTGGTAATAGTGGTAGTTTATACTGGCGGTGTAACGGAGCTCTTTGTGTTCCAGTTCCCTCCAGTGCTGATGACTCATTAACAAAACTCCTCCCAGCTGGGGATTTTCCTCCTCCAACAACAACTTTCACTTTCTCTTCTCTCTTCTGTCTCGTCATCTTGTGTTTCGTGTTCAGAGACGATGGCGGAGCAGAACACGGAGGCCAAACTGAAGAACCTGCTGAAGCAGGAGAAGGTCCAGCTGTGGAACCCTCCGTACACCAACGACGACAACCAGCCGGGACGGCAGCACATGCAGGTCGACTCACACAGCGACACACACGGAGACAAACTGTAGCAGCATCGCAGCACTTCACACATATTTAATACCGTCATATACAGATTATATGTTGCTGGATAGACATCAGTATAAATCCATATTAAACACATGATATTTAATCTGTCAATCAGATCAATAACAAAAGACTGAGTGTGATGATGGTGTGAAGTAGCAAGGGATTATGGGAGTTGTTGTCTTCATTGTTAAACAAGCAGCTGACGCCTGCATCTTGTACACATTTACTCTTCAGAAACCAAATGAAACAAACCGTTAACTTGATTAAAACTACAGACAAGAACACAACTCAACAACATATATAACATCAGTCGAGTTGTTTTCAGACGTTTTAATGCGGAATAGTTACATATTATAGCTTTAAATATAATAATTTATGTAAGTAAAGAAATAAATTCAACATTAAAAATGCATCTAGAAATGAATCAGATAGTAATAATAAAATATAAATAAAATAAAAAATGATTTAAGTTAAAATTATACAGAACATAAAAATACATATAAATATATTTGTTAATTGAAAAAATAATAAAATAAAATATTTATGAAATAATTTCATAAAGAAATATCTGGAACATAAAAAAATACAAAATACAAATAAATCTGTTAATTGAACAAAAAATTTACATAATAATTTATGCAGTTAAAAATATGTAGAACATAAAATAATATAGTAAAATATAAATTAAAATTTAAGTAATCATTTAATAAATCAAATATCTAGAATATAAAAATATCAAATACATATAAAACTTATTTGATTAAAATAAAGTTTAAAAAAAAGAATAAAAATTTGAAAAAGTAAAATCAAAAATCTATTTTATTTTTTTAATAATCTTAATAAAATAAGTTAAGCTACTAAATAATTTAAAAAACAGTTTTAATGAATAAATACGTAACAAGATAAAGATTTGTTTTATTTATTATTTACTGAGCGTTATTTGACCTCCGTACCTGCGTGTGTGATTATTGTTGGTGTGTTTTTAACGGCAGGAGCTGGCGGAGCGTTACGCCCCCCTGCTGTGTCTGCCGGGGTCGGAGGTCGGCGGCGCCCTGGAGACCATCAGAGCGCAGAGCGTGAGGAGAGGAAACAGGAACAAGAAGTTCAGAGAAACGAACGTGGCGACGCTGGAGCTGCTGCTGCCCCGAGACAGCAAGAAGGTCCGGAGACAGACCATAATATCACAGCCTAATATATATAGACTGTATTTCCTGCTTATATATCACATCTTATCACTTATATATGATCCTGCTTATATCTCACATCTTATCACTTATATATCATCCTGCTTATTCTTCCTTCTGTTTGATGCTCATATTTCAGTTTGAAGCCTCCTTGTTCTCTGATCTGCTGTTAAATGTTGGTTCAGACGTCGCTGCTGCCATCTGGTGGCGTTTAAATGTTACTACAAGCAGTCAAACAGAGACATTAACACACACACGGTGACTGAAATACAGCAGTAACACCTGAGATGAGTCGTCCACAACAACAGAGAGTTTGATTACAGTGTTGAGTTTATTAGATTAAAGCAGAGTTTATGTCCTGGCAGGTTTATTATATAACTGGACTCCTAACTGACTCCGGTCTTTATATGAGGAAATCTTTTGATTATAATCTCGATTAGTTGTTTGGTCCATAAAATGTCAGAAAATGTTCATCAGTGTTTCCAAGACGACGTCATCAAATGTCTTGTTTTGTCCACAACTCAAAGATCTTCAGTTTACTGTCAGAAAGACTAAAGAAACCAGAAAATATTCACATTTAAGAAGCTGCAATATATTGTTTTTCTTAAAAAAAATGACTCAAATTGATTAAATTTTAAAATAGTTGATGATTAATTTAATAATTGGCAGCTAATTCTAATTAAACTGACTAATCGTTGCCGCTCTAGTTAACTAACAGTGTTATAATACAAGTTGTGACCTCAGATTCATCAGCTTCTATCTGATACTTTTGTTCTTCCCTTTATGTCTCCTGCTAGTCAGCTGATTCCTGCTGACAGGCACAGTTAGCTGTAGACTAGCTGGTGAACATAGTGGAGCATTTAGCAGCTAAAGAGCCAGATATTTCCCTCAGGAGTTGGTGGAGAGTGAAAACATTCACCAGGTGGACAGAAACACGACTCCACATGATGATAATGTTGCTCCGTAACTGCTGGATGTGGAAATAAACAACTGTTTGCTAACAAGTTCAACATATCAACTTAAAACCTGATGACATGTCAGTGTTGTGTTCATCAGTTAACGCAGGTTTAAGTTAGTGTGTGAATATTCAGGCTGCTCGCTGCTGCTAACTGAGTTTGAATGAGTTTAATTTGTGTGAAGTTTATTATCAGTTCAAATTCTGTGAATTAAAGTCAGACTAATCTGTCTACTAAGCTTTCTCACTATTAGAAGATTGTATCTGAAATCCACCTGATCCAGAAAGTCCCATTTAAACGTGTTTGGACGCTGCTGTGACTCCTGCAGATACACCTGCCTACTGAACGGCTCCTGACACACATATTGATTGTTTTTCAGGATCCAAAGATGAAGAACTTCCTGGAGACGAGGCTGGATGTGTTGGTTCAGGAGGTGGTGGACAGGTAACACACACACCGAGGAGACAAATGTACATTTCTTAGTGGTTATTTGTGTATTTATTAAATGTAGCTTTAATGATTAACATATTGAATAAATATTGTGTCTTGATGAGGAGTGAAAGTGAGAGTAAAGAGCTGTAAAGCCTGTCGGTGTGTTTGTGTTTCCTGCTGCAGGATCAGAGAGGACTACGACCTCAAATACATCAAACTGATCCTGAACGGGAAAACTCTGTGTGCAGGTGAGTCCAGACGACCTGCAGAGAAAATATAGTTTAATATAATCCTCTTCTTCAGAAGAAGAAAAAATAGTCAGATGCAGTCAGATATGTTGTCAATCAAAGTAAAGCTACAATAATTAGTTGATCAATCGATCAATATAGAATTAATTATCAACTATTTTGATAATGTGATAATTGTTTGGTCTTTTTATAAGCATAAATGCAGAATATTTGCTGGTTGCAGCTTTTCTAATGTGCTGATGTGAAGCTTTTTTATTCACATGACAGTAAACTGAATATCTTTGGATTTGGGACTGTTGATCAGATAAAACTAAACATTTTAACACGTCACTATGGAAGGTAAAAAATTGCAGCGAGAGATTTTCACATTTTTTTGACATTTTATAGATAAAACGATCAACCGATTAATCAAAGTTAGCTCAACAGGTAGTGAGAAATGAACCGAAGTTTCCCAAACCATCAACTAGCAACACGGGTTAAAATCTCCAAAAGCTCCCTTTCACACAAGTAACATTAGCATAAAACAATAAAGTAACATTAGCTTAAAAACAATAAAGTAACATTAGCATAAAAAAGGATAAAGTAACATTCGCTTAAAACAATAAAGTAATATTCGCATAAAACAATAAAGTAACATTAGCTTAAAACAATAAAGTAACATTAGCTTAAAACAATGAAGTAACATTAGCATAAAACAATAAAGTAACATTAGCATAAAAAACAATAAAGTAACATTAGCTTAAAACAATAAAGTAACATTAGCTTAAAACAATAAAGTAACATTAGCTTAAAACAATAAAGTAACATTAGCATAAAACAATAAAGTAACATTAGCATAAGACAATAAAGTAACATTAGCATAAAACAATAACGTAACATTAGCATAAAACAGTAAAGTAACATTAGCATAAAAAACAATAAAGTAACATTAGCTTAAAACAATAAAGTAACATTAGCATAAAACAATAAAGTAACATTAGCATAAAAAACAATAAAGTAACATTAGCATAAAAAACAATAAAGTAACATTAGCTTAAAACAATAAAGTAACATTAGCTTAAAACAATAAAGTAACATTAGCATAAAACAATAAAGTAACATTAGCATAAGACAATAAAGTAACATTAGCATAAAACAATAACGTAACATTAGCATAAAACAGTAAAGTAACATTAGCATAAAAAACAATAAAGTAACATTAGCTTAAAACAATAAAGTAACATTAGCATAAAACAATAAAGTAACATTAGCATAAAAAAAGATAAAGTAACATTAGCATAAAACAATGAAGTACATTAGCATAAAAAAGGATAAAGTAACATTAGCATAAAACAATGAAGTAACATTAGCGTAAAAAACAATAAAGTAACATTAGCATAAAAACAATAAAGTAACATTAGCACAAAACAATAAAGTAACATTAGCATAAAAACAATAAAGTAACATTAGCACAAAACAATAAAGTAACATTAGCATAAAAACAATATTAAGTGCTGTTAGCATAAAAGGTATAAAGGTAACTGTATACTGTACTCTACTGAGCTGCTGACTGTGATTCAGTTGAAGTGAGTTCATTTGTTTTATCTGACGGTGAACCAGTTTCAGTGTGTGTGTTTGATCCTGTCAGACCAGCGTCTGGACCAGCAGGGAGTGAAGAACCACAGTAAGATGATGGTGCTGAAGTTGAGCGACGCCGAGTTGAAGAAGCAGCTGAACGAGGAAGAAGAGAAGAGGAAGAACCAGAACGAGAGCATCCAGAGGACCCAGAAAGGCTTCCAGATCCTGTCAGAGAGAGGTGACCCAGCTGT
>NC_056553.1:1315669-1328169 GCF_910596095.1 Thunnus maccoyii
CACCTCCTCCTCCTCTTCCTCCCCTTCCTCCGAGGAGCCCAGCACCTCCTCCAACTCCACAGGTAGCCTTCCGCCGCTGAAAATAGTCCCCGACAAACGCACCAGTTCCTCCTGTTTGTTTGTTAAAAACCGTTCTGATCAGCTGTTCCAGGAAATTACTGAAACAGCTGCTATGAGGACTGACATCACACATGAATACAGTCGGACTCATTGAATCCACAACAGTCTCAGATTCCCAGTCAGACCCAGTTTAGAACGTATTTAACTCCTTCCTGACTATGCAGACGATCATCTGGTTTATATGATACCAGAATCATCACTGTAGCTTTAAAACGGAGCTGCTGCAGCTGTGAAACAGTCTTCAGTCGGAGGAAACTGACTCTGAATCAGTTGTGTTTGTTTTTATAGCTGCTGGTTTAAAAATGAAACTGAACGTCTGTTTTTAAAGGTTCCAGTTGGAACCAATGAGCCTGAAGCTGAAACACAGAACAGAGACGTCTTTATGAGAGAACGAGTGTGTTCAGGAGACAGACGAGTCGTTTGAAACGATAACGAATCAATGATTGATTTTTTTTGTCATCAGAGAACGATGACGAGCTGGTGAACGAGGTGCTGGAGGACATCTCCCGCCACGAGGAGGATTACCTCGACCTGACGCTGGAGGAGGAGGCCGAGCTCATCGCCACCATGAAGACCTACCTGAGCCGAGGGCCCACACACACCGTGTGATACACACACACACACACACACACACACACACACACACACACACACACACAGCGCTTCATCTGTCCTCTGTTAACCATTTAAAGCAATATAATGTTATTTTCTGCATTCATTTCATTCATAGATACAAAACCTCACAGTGCCAAACAAAACACACACACACACACACACACACACACACACACACACACACACACACACTTCCTATGAACCAACGGTGACATCACTTCAGAAATAATGAGATTTCCTGTTTATCTCCACCTTCACAATCAAAGGTTTCCGGTCGGTGGAATAAAAAGTCTTTATTTGTAATTCATCAGCAATAAATGAGCTGAAGAGAAAACTTGATATTATGATTTCAGACGACTTTTATTTTATTTTACTGATGTTACAAATGTTCTTCAGATAAATATCATTTAAAGTCTGTTTCTTCAGTTGATATATATAAAAAAAAAAAGCACTTTTCAGACGGAGTCGTCTTGTTCTTGTGATGAAATAGTTTTCTAAAGAAGATGATTGGATATGAGCAGCAGTTTGTTGACATGTACAGTTCTTATTTTTGAGAGAAACCAAAGGAAGATGTTTTTTTTTAAAAAAGCTGCTCTGAACAGTTTCTTTTCTTTATTATTATTATTATAATAAACAAACTGTTTCCTGTTTGTGACGCAGCGGCAGCAGTTTGTCGTCTGGTTTGAAGTGACATAACTTTAATGTAAATTGATTACATGTTAATGTTGACTTCCTGTGTGATTGTCTCATGTTGACGGAGCCAATAAAGAACATGAAGGTTTTGTTTGAGTCGATGTGTCTTAATACAGAAAAATAAAAACTTAAAGTTTTAATAAGAAAAATGAAAAGTGTGTAAACTGCTGTTAATAAGAAGCTTCTTCACTCAGTAACGTTCTGTCTGTCTGATTAAATGATGTTACACATTTATAGCACACACACATTTATAAAAGCTAAGCTAACGTAACATCGTCAAGTTAGCGTTAATATCTTTGCTTTTGTTATCAGAAGGAATGAGTGAGTTCAGGACATTCGTCGAACATTAAATCTTCCTCCAGATGTTCACTAAAGTAAATCCCATGTTTGAGCTTCTTTAAAGATTAAACCCAGACAGAGAGTTAGCTGAGCTAATGCTAATGCTAATGCTAACGCAAGGTGAGCAGGATCGTTCTGTTCAAACACAACTGGACAAAGATGGAGACAGTTGAGGCCTCAAACAGCTCACACAGCTGCTGTTATTCTATATTCCTCTGATAGTCAATACATCTCATGTATAGACTCAAACCAATAATCTGTTGGTCCGTCTGTCAACAGTTTCCTCCTTCCCTTCCATGGCGGCAACCTCCGGCGCTGTAAAATGAAGCCAATGTGGAAGTGTCAAAAACTGCAGTTCCTTGAACAACCACTTGAGGCTCCAAAAGCGAGTCAATCCCCATAGACCCCCATGTTAAAATACCCAACTTTACAGCAGAAATAAACATGTTTACAGCCTGGTACAAACAACGGTTTTGGTCTCTAAAGCTAATTTCCTCTTTCATGACAACTGTACGGGGGTGAATTTTATTATAAGCTGTAAAGTTCTGCATAATGAAGGACATGGCTGCTTTGAGTGACAGGTCTGCCAGCCGCTAGGTGGCTTGTTTCGCCTCTTTGCCCATTTTTGATTGGCTGGGAGTTAGGCAGCGTCACGCACTGCCAAGATGGCGACGGCCGGAGCGGCTCACTTTGAGCTTCAAAACCGCTCTTCAGAAACCAACGAGTGACGTCACGGTAACTACGTCCATATTTTTATACAGTCTATGGTCTCTTCTCTGTCTGTGGCTCTCAGCTCCAAGCTCATTGGTTCCTACTGAAGATGTAAATATTTAACACAACTCAGAACCAAGAGTTCACCTGGCTGGGAGAATCTGTCGTTAAATGAGCTCCACTCCTGACTGTTTACATAACTACTAAAGATAAAGTTTAGCTGACAGCAGATTTTAAATTATAAGTCTGACTTTATAGTTTTGTGTCTAAACTAGACGTGCAGTCTGAACATCTGATACTTTGTTCCTGCTCCTTTAAATAAATACTTTACAAACAGCTCACAAATATATAGTTCTATGTTTAAAAGAAGAAAAGAGTAATTCATCCTAGTTTATAACAAACAAACAGGAGGTAACGGTGCATTTGTTTGGGACTATTTTCAGCGGTGGATGAATCCACATTATTCTCTAGTAACTTAGCAGCTAATCATGTGATCAGGTTCTTTATCTGTTGTAGGAGAACAGATGGTCGTATGTTGATGGTCGTATGTTGAAGGTCGTATGTTGATGGTCGTATACTGATGGTCCTGTGTTGAAGGTTGTATGTTGAAGGTCGTATGTTGATGGTCGTATATTTAAGGTCGTATGTTGATGGTCGTATGTTGATGGTCGTATGTTGAAGGTCGTATGTTGATGGTCGTATGTTGAAGGTCGTATGTTGAAGGTCGTATGTTGATGGTCGTATGTTGAAGGTCGTATGTTGAAGGTCGTATGTTGATGGTCGTATGTTGATGGTCGTATGTTGATGGTCGTATGTTGAAGGTCGTATGTTGATGGTCGTATGTTGATGGTCGTATGTTGAGGGTCGTATTTTGAGGGTCGTATGTTGATGGTCGTATGTTGAAGGTCGTATGTTGATGGTCGTATGTTGATGGTCGTACGTTTAAGGTCGTACGTTGAAGGTCGTACGTTGAAGGTCGTACGTTGATGGTCGTACGTTGAAGGTCGTACGTTGAAGGTCGTACTTTGAGGGTCGTATATTGATGTTCGTATGTTGGTGGTCGTATGTTGGTGGTCGTATGTTGACGGTCGTATGTTGAAGGTCGTATGTTGATGGTCGTATGTTGAAGGTCGTATGTTGAAGGTCGTATGTTGAAGGTCGTATGTTGGTGGTCGTATGTTGATGGTCGTATGTTGAAGGTCGTATGTTGATGGTTGTATGTTGAAGGTCGTATGTTGAAGGTCGTATGTTGATGGTCGTATGTTGAAGGTCGTATGTTGGTGGTCGTATGTTGATGGTCGTATGTTGATGGTCGTATGTTGATGGTCGTATGTTGAAGGTCGTATGTTGATGGTCGTATGTTGATGGTCGTATTTTGAGGGTCGTATGTTGATGGTCGTATGTTGAAGGTCGTATGTTGATGGTCGTATGTTGATGGTCGTATTTTGAGGGTCGTATGTTGATGGTCGTATGTTGAAGGTCGTATGTTGATGGTCGTATGTTGAAGGTTGTGTGTTGATGGTTGTATATTGATGGTTGTTTATTGATATGATGGTTTTATATACTGATGAATATTCGGTCCCACGAAACAACACACACACACAGAAAGTGTTTGATAAAAAACCTTTTTTTTCTTATTTAAGTCTGGATTTATTTATTGTACATGATTACAGCGGTGGTAAAAGTCACAGTTTGTGTCATGGAGAGGGTCTGTGGGGGGTCAGAGGTCAGATGGTTTAGAAGTAGTTGACGACTCTGCGGATGGACTGGATGTTGGGGTTCTGGGCCTGCCACTCGTTATGGCTGGCGTACTCGCCGCGCTCCACGATGTACATACGGCCACGGAAGTTTGGCTCCTCGTACATCACCCAGCTGAGGATGAAGAGAAGACAGATGAAGGTCATCAATCAATCATTAAATGTTCAGTTTACTGCATTTTCACCCAAAAATTCAGACATAAATGATTAAATTATGATCAGAACTGTTGCAGATTAATTGTCTGCATTTACAGCTGTAAATCCTGCAGCTGTTGATTCACAGAGTTTATCTGATCTTTCCGTTTGTTGCTGCTAATCTGTAGATTTTTATATCAGAAATAATAAAAGTTTAAAGCCTTTTTTTAGAGGCGTCTTCTCACAATAGCAGCAATGAGATTAAAAATGTAAAGTTTGGTAGTTTGGTGTTTAAAGTCTAATGTATTTAATCCTCTGGGGAGCATGAATGTGTTCAGTAAATGTCACGACGCCGACGGGAGTTTTGTCCTGATTGTGACCTTAAAGTTTCATCAAAATTTACAGAAACTCTGCAGATGCATCTTATATAGACTATAGGCTTATAAACATAAAAAACTGAAAAATGAGCTCATGGTGACATCATCAAACGTCTGTTTTTGTCCAAAACAAAACAAAAATAATCATTTCACTATAATGAAACCATCAAACATTCTGCTTCTGCTTAGAAAATTTTACCTGAACAATTAAAAAAAGTATGAAAATAGTTGAAAGATTAATTTTCCGTTGATGACTAATTGATCAATAAACAGCACTAATCCTGCACTGAGCAGAGTGTGTGTGTGTTAGTGTGCGTGTGTGTGTGTGCGTGTTGAACTTACGCTCCGTCTCCGTACACCTTGACGGAGTTGATGCAGTTCTTGGACAGGCCGCGACTCTGCAGGAAGGGACAGTCGTCGCAGATGTCGACACACTGACCGGAGAAGTTACAGGCCTCGAACAGCTCGATGCGGTAATGCTCTCCATGCTGACGGACACACACAGGAAACACAACCAGTTAGTTAATTAATTAATCATTAGCAGCATCGATTCATCGTTTAGTCTGAAATGTCAGAGTGAGCTGATTAACTGTCATGTAGAAAAACATCATCTGAGCAGCTGGAATCAAAGTATTTTTGGCATTTTTGCTTGAAAAATAACAATTGATCATTAAAATAGTTGCTGGTTTATTCCTTTTTTTTTTTTTTAAATTGAACGATCAATCGATTAAAGGAGATCTTTTATGCTCATTTCCAGCTCTATTCTTTTATCTTTGGACTCCACTAGAGCAGCTTTACATGATTCACAGTTTATTTATCTTCTACTGGTCCTTTATGCAGCGCCTCAGTTCAGCCTCTGTCTCTAACAGGAAGTCTCTTTAAGGCCCGCCTCCTGATCAGCCCACAGGAAGTAAAACGGGTTCCTCCCTGAATTAGCGGAGCTTCGTTAGCGGGCGCTAAAGCTGGTCGAATCGACAACACGCGGAGATATTTGGAGCCGTTTGTTGAGCGGATCAGTTAGAAATAAAACAGAGAGGAAGAGTACAAGCAGCAACAGCCACAGCGATGATGATGATGATGTTTGATGAAGAGCTGCAGACGACAACAGCTAAACTACTGATTTTACTTTGCTGATGTGTGATGGAGATGCTGCTTTCTGTTCACTGGGATATTTCACACTTTGGCCGCTTTTAATATGAAAATCCAACATTGTGACGTTAAATATATGACTGAAAATAAGGAAAACTGACTGTTAGAGACCAGATCAACGTCTTCAAACGTCGTTTTATCTGATCAACAGTCAGTTTACCGTCATATAAGACCGAAAAGCTTCAAATCATCACATTTGAGAAGCTGAAACCTGCAGTTTTTTGATTATTGGTTTATCAAAATAATAGCAGATACGTTTTCTGTCGATCAAATAATCAATTTAAGTCGTCTTCTGTGTTTAAATATCATGAATTTCTGCTCATTAGGTTTGTTTCATCCAGCTGGTGGATGAGCAGGAATATCTACGACAGCTTTCCCTTGATTAGAAGATTGATTAGAGAGTATTGATCGTGTCGGAGGTGGTTACCATGCGGATGGGCTTGCAGGATCCCATGTGGTCGTTGTGGGAGTTCCACCTCTGGAATTCTGGGTACTCTCCGTGCTCCAGGATGTACTGCTGGCCCTTGAAGTCGGGATGGTCGAAGCAGATCCAGGCGCCGCTCTCCACACGGATGGAGTTCACCCTGAAAACAACAAAAAGCTTTTTCAGTTTTTACATCATCAACTTCTGACGTTTGTGTTTATTCACTTTTCTTTCTTTGTTTCTCAACAAATCAAATCAAATCTTTATTGTCAAAAAGCTCAGAGAACAGTTATATAATATACATTTAAACTTTACAAAGGACAGTAAAATATATAAATACTATCATATGTTAACAAGTGTAAATGAGTATTAACATGTAATAAAATCTCATTTCTCATTAGAAAACTCTTTCTTGCTATTTTACTTTATTTATACTTTTATCAAGTATTCATTTTTAAACATTCAGCCCACAAATATAAATAATATGATAAAAATAAAGATGGAAGAAACCATGAACGCGTCTTTTTAAAAGCTTGTTATTGTTTTATCTTATGATTTCAGTCCTGACAACCGTGTAAAAAAACACACAGTTCTGCATAAATAAAGTTTATTATAATGATTTAAACAGAAACTTCTCACCTGTTCATGAAGCCGCGGTCCTGGAAGTTGTCACAGTCACCTCTGACCTCCAGCTTCCTGCCGGTGAAGCATTTCCCCTCATAGAAGGTGATCTGAAGGAGTAACGAGGTGATTACAGTTAATATTCAAGGATAAAAACTATCTGCTGTGTCGTTTTCACATTGTTTGACGTTATTAACAAGCATCAAATTCAAAAGATTCTGGTTGTTTTCTACAGTCGATCATAAATACGAAGAAACAGAAATTAGATGTTTGATGTTTGTTTGGTCACAATCTTCATGTTAAAACTTTAATGTTTCTTCATAACAACAAATATTAATGACTAAACAAGCAGCAACTAAAGTTAAAGTTAGTAATGAAGAGTTTAACAGTCAAAAACTAACAAATAATAATAATAATAATATAAAGTTTCTTCAGGATTGTCTGGTTTGACTGAATCCAGCTGAATTTATCTGAAACTAATGAATGAGAACTAATATTAGTTTATACTGTTTATGTTTTTTTAATAGTAATTTTTCCTGGAAGATAAACGACCTGATTTTTGTTAAAAAGCCTAAATGCTCCAAAATGTCTTAAATCTTTAGTTCAAACGAGCAGCTCTGGGGGAAGTTTTGGGGTTTTGGTGACGAGATCAGACGACAAAAAAAATTTGAGAACTTTGAGAAGCTTTCTTTATTTTGATTAAGATACAAAATATTATAATAAAACAGAACTGGAGCTTCATCATCTAGATCTCTAGAGCAGAAAAAAACCTTTCAGCTTCTTTGTAGTAATTTTTTAACTTTTGTGTCCTCGAATCTCAACAAGCTCAAGTTTAAAATACATTTTAAAACAAATAATCAAAAATATTTCCTCCAAACAGCCGTTAAAGCATCAACATCACACCAAACTCTCAGAGCAATTTAGGCAAACAGGTAATAAAACAATTTAACACAAGAGTTTTTCAATTGAATTTGAATTAAATGTCTAAATTGACGTCCAATAAACAACAAACAGACCTGAAGCTACAGTAGATTCAATTATTGGATGGATTTTCAAACCAGAACAAGACTAGAAAAGAATAAACTACCAGCTACTATAATTACATTCATTTTGAATTTGTTTGTACAATGAGGACGTCTCTTATCCTAAAGTTTAAAATACATTTTGAAATAAATAATCAAAAATATTTCCTTTAAAACAATGACTGCTGAGCCAGTAAAGCAGGTTCATCAAACCAAACTGAATAATTTAAGTAAAAACCTGATAAAACACTTTAACACAAGAGTTTCGCAATTTAATTTGAATTAAATGTCTAAATTGACGTCCAATAAACAACAAACAGGATTCTTTTTCTTTACATTTTGAAAAAAATTAACAGACCTGAAGCTACAGTAGATTCAATTATTGGATGGATTTTCAGACCAGATCAAGACTAGAAAAGAATAAACTACCAGCTACTTTAATTACATTCATTTTTAATTTGTTTGTACAATGAGGACGTCTCTTATCTCAATGAGCTTATCTTCAAGTTTAAAATACTTTTTGAAATAAATAATCAAAAATATTTCCTTTAAAACAACGACTGCTGAGCCAGTAAAGCAGGTTCATTAAACCAAAATGAACAATTTAAGCAAACAGGTAATAAAACACTTTAACATGAGAGTTTCTTAATTTAATTTGAATTAAATGTCTAAATTGACGTCCAATAAACAACAAACAGGATTCTTTTTCTTTACATTTTGAAAACATTTTAACAGAACTGAAGCTACAGTAGATTCAATTATTGGATGGATTTTCAAACCAGAACAAGACTAGAAAAGAATAAACTACCAGCTACTTTAATTACATTCATTTTTAATTTGTTTGTACAATGAGGACGTCTCTTATCTCAATGAGCTTTAAATACATTTTGAAATAAATAATCAAAAATATTTCCTTTAAAACAACGACTGCTGAGCCAGTAAAGCAGGTTCATTAAACCAAACTGAATAATTTAAGTAAAAACCTGATAAAACACTTTAACACGAGAGTTTTTGAGTTGTATTTGAAGTGAATGTCGCTGGCAGGAAAGTTTAACTCTCTTTAAATCAAATCTTTTCTGCTCCAGTTTCACAGAGTAACTTCAGTCTCAGCAGATTCACATTTTTGTTGTTTGTCACTCACCTTTCCAGAATACTGCGACATTTTTGCCCACTGGATGTCGTCCAACCTGGCCCACAACCACACACACAGTGTAACAGAGAAAAAGTTGGACCCCCCAATATATACGGCAGGGGGGCGAGCGAGGGGCGAGGTCCCGGCCCGCCGGACAAAAGAGGAGGCTTTAAAAGTTTCTGCTGCCTCGACTGTTTCCCTTCATCCTGATGTGTCTGCTGATTCTGCTGCGTGTGTGTGTGTGTGTGTGTGTGATGTCAATAGAAAGTGCTTGGCCTGGACTTTGCAGGGTCAATGATATTGCACATGCCAGGCTTCTATAGACAGACAGACAGTGAAACAGACTGTTTTGGTATTTCTGTGTACGTTATTATACTGAGACGAGGTCACAAGTTCATCGATCTTCCCTCCAGGAGTCACAGGGTTTTTTTTTAAAATTTACTGCAGCCAAAAATGTTTGATTTTGCAGCAGCTTTTCTGAAAAATTGTGATGTTTTATGGCTTTTAAAATTGCAGGAATTGGGGGAAAAACTGCAAGCAAAGAAAAATAATGTGACGCTTTTAAAACTGCTACCAATGAAGAGTCATATGTAATGACTTCCTGGATAAAAAGCATCCTGCAGATCACAGAAACAACTTTATTTCAGCTCTAATGTTTAATGTATTTTATGAACATGAGAACCATGAGGACTCAAAGTTCTATAAACACGAAAATACTGTACTTGAGTTCCATTTATAACCTTTATTAAATAAACTTTCAGCTCAACATTGTTATATTTGAGGCAGATTATGTCTGAACAACATCAGCTTGTATTCTTCTGACTCATTTGGGAACATTTGGGAACATTTGGGAACATCTGGGAATTGTTCTGCTCGTCTATGGCATCATGTTTGTTGGCAGGTGAGATTTGTCCGTCTTCCACCTGAATGACGTCAGTTACTATGACGTGTCTTTTTTTTTTTTCTCCTCTACTCTGCCTCTGATTGGCTCTGAGCCTCATATTCTAACCCAACCAGCTCACTCCTCATGACCCACAAAGGTAACCAGAACCAGCCAATCAGAGGCAGAGTAAGGCGGGTCTTCACGGCTACCATGACACCAGTTGGTCCAAATGACATCATCGTTTCATGTGGAAAAGTTGCTGTAATTTAGCAAAACTGCAACTCTTGCAAATATTGTGGAGATTCCTTTAATTTGCATCAATTATTGCGTCGCAATTTCCTGGAGAGACTGAGTGAGAAAACAGAAGATCTTGTCTCATAATGATGATTTATTATGTCATTATTACCAAAATTATCTTTAATTTTCTGTTTGCCTTTTATTTAAAGGACCAGTTCAGTGTTTCCAGTGTTAAACCAGCAGTCAGGTGTCCTGTTCATACTGGATATTACTTACATCACTAGTTTTCACCAATCAGTCGCAACATCAAAACCACCGACAGGCGACGTGAATATCATTGATTATCTCGTTAAAGTGGAACCTGTGAAGTGTTGGGATTTATTAAGCAGTGAGTCAACAGTCAGTTCCTGAAGTTGATGTGTTGGAAGCAGGAAAAATGGGCAAACTAGTGGGGTCTTCCCAGTATGCAGTGGTCAGTACCAACCAAAACTGGTCCAAGGAAGGACAACCAGTGAACCAGTGACGCGGTCCTGGGCAGGACCACTAACCACCACTGGAAGCACCTACAATGCACATGTGAGCATCAGAACTGGACCATGAAGCAATGGAAGAAGGTTTATCTGGAGAAGAGATGGAACCAGTATGAGACCCGGTTCATCCCTGATGGCGGCGGCCTCTTCCAGCAGGATAACGCTTCCCGCCACGCTGTAAACTGTTCCGGATGGTTTGAAGAACATGACAAAGAGTTCGAGGTGTTGCCTCCAAGTTCTTCAGATCTCAGTCTGATGGAGCATCCGCTGGATGTTCTGGATGAACCAGTCTGATCCTGGAGGCTCCACCTGACGGACCAGCTGACTGGTTTAACAGGAACCTCCACAGCTCTACACCATATCAGACAGGAGGTTTTAATGTTGTGGTCGATCAGTTTACATGTTAATATATTTCACAGCTGCAATGATTAATTGATTAACAGTTTTTTGAGCAAATATTCGCTGGTTTCAGCTTCCAAAATGCAAATATTTTGTTTTTTATTCTCCTCTGTGATAATAAACAGATTGTTTGTTGGATAAATGATGATTTAATGATTCCCTTTGTTTAGAAACGTTTCCCTCTGATCACTTCATCAGATCAAACTGATCATTTTTCTTCCTGCTGTGTATTGATCCTGTTTGTGTGAACAAACAGCTGCTGATGGATGTTGTTGTGTTCAGGTGAGTGCTGCCTCCTGCTGGATCAGCTGAGTCCAGATCTGCTGCACCATTTATCACCATCACTGTTCTCTCTAATAGTCTCACATTATGTTTACTGGAATTTATTTCTATTTTTATCCGATTCTATTTAAAATTTCAAAATATATAAAACATTTCTAAATGTAATCGAATCACATTATCTGCACAATAAGAACTTTATATATTTATATACTATAAATGTTATCATGTGTTGTTATTTTATTGTATATTGTTGCTTATTATTCATTCTCACCTGACTATAATATTATATATATTTACTGTTGTATCTTAATAAGACTTTCAGTGTATTTGTATGAGACTCTTCATCTGTTCGTCTTCAGTCTGACTGCTGCTGTGATGTTTTTTCTCTTCGTAAAGGATCAATAAAGTTTTATTCAATAAAAAACAAACAGCAGCAACATATTGAAGCTTTTTATAGTTTTCAGGTTGTTTCTTGACTGAATGTTTTTCTTTCCAGGTTAATTTGTTGTTTTCAGGACATTTATAGTCAATTTTTATACATTTTAAGACTTTTCCATGACTGAATGGATGTTTGCGTTACAGAATTCCAGGATTTCCAGGAAACATGGAAACTGACTTTGTCACAGATGTGAGCAGAAAATAAAACCATAAAAACCAGAAATCAAACTCGACTTCAACATAAACTGGAACAAAATGTTTCATAATTACAAACAGAGTTTTTATTGAAGTGAAGAGAAAAGAAGAAGGATGAAGATGAAGATGAATGTGACGACATTACAAAGTGTTGAAGGCACTTTAACTAACGACACACTGACGACATTAAAACCATCAGGTCATGATCATTTCCTGCAGTGAGGATGAAGATGAAGGCACAAACACACAGTCAACCAGCAGCTTTCTGGTCAGACTGGTGGGCGGTCTCCATAACGGCGAGTGTAACCTGCGTGTAACTACAATGTCACTAACGCACGGCGGCCTGAAAGGATCAGCTGATAGATGTTTTTAATCAACACAAACTGTGAAACGACTCGTTTCACTCGTGTCTGATAACATCTGGAAAGTCTAGAAGAGACG